>NW_006793272.1:2957365-2959591 GCF_000442215.2 Lipotes vexillifer
TTTTTTTTTTTTTTTTTTGCGGTACATGGACCTCTCACTGTGTGGCCTCTCCTGTTGTAGAGCACAGGCTCTGGATGCGCAGGCTCAGCGGCCATGGCTCACAGACCTAGCCACTCCGCAGCATGTGGGATCTTCTCAGACCAGGGCATGAACCTGTGTCCCCTGCATCTGCAGGCAGATTCTCAACCACTGTGCCACCAGGGAAGCCCTGAACCACATCTTCATTATGCATTCATCTGCCAATGAACACTTAGGTTGCTTCCATGTCTTGGCTATTGTAAACAGTGCTGTAATTAACATTGGGGTGCATGTATCCTTTCAAAGCATGTTCTTCTCCAGATATATGCCCAGGAGTGGGATTGCTGGATCATATGGTAGCTCTATTTTTAGTTTTTTAAGGAAACTCCATACTGTTCTCCATAGTGGCTGTACCAATTTACATTCCTACCAACAGTGTAGGAGGGTTCCCTTTTCTCCACATTCTCTCCAGCATTTATTGTTTGTTGACTTTTTGCTGATGGCCATTCTGACTGGTGTGAGGTGATACCTCATTGTAGTTTTGATTTTCATTTCTCTAATAATTAGTGATGTTGAGCATTTTTTCATGTGCTCTTTGGCCATCTATATGTCTTTTTTGGAGAAATGTCTATTTAGATATGACCATTTTTTGATTGGAGTATTTGTGATTTTTTTTTTTTTTTGGATATTGAGCTGTATGAGCTGTTCATTTATTTCAGAGATTAATCCCGTGTCAGTCTGCAAATATTCATATGCAAATATTTTCTCCCATTCTGTGGGTTTTCTTTTCATTTTGTTTATGGTTTCCTTTGCTGTGCAAAGCTTTTAAGTTTAATTAGGTCCCATTTGTTTTCTTTTTTGGTTTTTATTTTCATTACTGTAGGCAGTGGATTGAAAAAGATCTTGTGATTTATGTCAGAGAGTGTTCTACTTATGTTTTCTTCTAAGCGTTTTGTAGTATCCAGCCTTACATATAGATCTGTAATCCATTTTGAATTTATTTTTGTGTATGGTGTTAGGGAGTGTTTTCATTCTTTTATGTGTAGCTGTCCAGTTTTTCCAGCACCACTTATTGAATAGATTGTCTTTTTCCATTGTATATAGACGTACTTTGTGTGTGTGTGTGTGTGTGTATTGCAGTTATTTTCTTGTTGTTGAGAACTGTCAATTTTGAATAGTATAGTGTGACAACTCTGGATATGGAACCCCCCAGCTTTGTCGTCATTACTGTTTGTTGTTGCTGTTGTACCTTGTTGTTGTTTAGTAACTTCCCTGAACTAATTCAATAAAGCCTGTATTCTTTTTCAAGTGTGGCTACTGAAATCTCTGCTTGCTTAGCTTAATAGTCAGTAATGATTGGACAGATATTTAATTAATTCTTTGGAATCAATAATTTTCCCAGTTTTTGCCAGAAGGCTTTGTGTATGTGTGTTGGGGCACACCAATGATCAGGCAGGCAGTTGGCAATCCCAACTTTATCCTTCACTGCCTGATTGTGCATAATCTCAATGTTAGCCATATGTAAGTGCTTTGTGCCTTCTCAGTTCTTTCCTGAGCATACACACAGCCTTTCATATGTACATGGACTTCTTGATTCCCAAGAATTTGTTTAAACTTTTCAACATCCTTATAAACATAATCCCTATCCTTTCTTTTTAAGATTTTTGGTTAGCTTGTTGTTTGCTCCAATTGTTATTAACACCACAGGCAGTTGTAAAATTAAACAATCACCACTGGTTGTCTTTCACAGACATTCCCAGGAAAAAATCTGCTTTCTACTGGGTGACCTCTGGGTCAGGTCATATAAAGAAAAGCCTTGTGAGTGAGATTTTTCAGTGAATTGCTAGACAGATCCAATCTTATGAACTAACTGGGAATTGTCCTTTGGAGGAGGTCCTACCCTATTCTGCCCCCTCCAGTGGCTACTAGACTGCTGGTTTTCACCATGATTGTGGAGTAATGGTTTTTACGGCTACCTCAGGGCTGAGAAGAGGGGGACAGGAGTAGAGCAGGTTAAGACACCTAAAGATTCCCTATTTTTACTGAAATTTAGCTTCTTCTCTTGAATAAACACTCGATTTTTGCAAGGCTTTCATTAATTTCCTAACCTATTGAAAATGTTGATTTTGATAGTTTGTGGGTTTTTTTTGCAGATATTCTTGTTTTTCTAAGGAGAGCATTATTAGGGGTCCTTACTGTGCCATTCCT
>NW_006793272.1:2959601-3039570 GCF_000442215.2 Lipotes vexillifer
ATTATAAGGGGTTCTTACTGTGCCATTCCTGCTGCCATCACTCCTATTTCTTGGTTTCTTTTATTTATTGATTGATTGATTTACAATATTATCTGTTGATTTCTAATTCAATATGTTTGCAGTCATAGAACTTACTCTTTATGATTTTGATTCTTCTAAATAATATCTTTGGAAATGCTATTTCTCTCAAAGTGTACTTTGTCTGATATTCACCTAGCACACTAGTTTTCTTATTGTTAATGTTTCATACTGTGACATTTTCCACCCTTTTACTCTCATCCTATCTGTGTCTTTATATTTAAAGGTGTTTCTATAAACTCCATATAGTTATGGTCTACTTTTATAGTGAATCTCATGATCACTTTTTAATTACAGTGTTTAATTCATTTATACTTAATGTAATCATCTGTGTTTCAGTCTATTACCCTGGTATTTATTTTTATTTAATCTGTCTATTCTTTTTTCCTCTTTCCTTTCTTATCTTCTTTCTTTAGCATTTCCCATGTGTTTAAATAGCATATAATTTTACCTTCTCTATTTGCTTAATTTTATGATTTCATATTATTTTACTGGTTGTTAGAGAAATTATGATATCTATCTTGAACTTATTACAAGATACCTTCAAATAATTTTATGCCATTTTATGAAAAATGAAGTACCTTACAACAGGATAATTCCATTTAGAACTTCCTTCCCTTTGTGTCATCAGAGCCATGTATTTTGCTAATTTATTTTATTTATTTATGTTATTTTAATAAACCCCTAATAAGTAGTTGCTTTTTCATTTTGAGTTAATAATCTTTTAAAAAATGTAATACAGGGGCTTCCCTGGTGGCGCAGTGGTTGAGAGTCCACCTGCTGATGCGGGGGACACGGGTTCGTGCCCCAGTCCGGGAAGATCCCACATGCCGTGGAGCAGCTGGGCCCGTGAGCCATGGCCACTGAGCCTGCACGTCTGGAGCCTGTGCTCCACAATGGGAGAGGCCACGGCAGTGAGAGGCCCATGTACCGCAAAAAAAAAAAAAAAAAAAAAAAAAATGTAATACACACCTATATAATATAGAAAACAATTAAAATTTTTTTGTTATTACTCACCTGTTAACCCTTTTCTTCTGTTTTTCATTCCTTCCTGCAGATCTGGATTTTCATCAGGTTTCATTTTCATTTAGCATGAACAGCTATTTTTCAGAATTTATTTTATTGTATGTCTGGTAAAGATGAATTAACTCAGCTTTCATCTGTCTAAAATATATTTAATTTGCTGTCATATGTGAAGGACATTTTTGCTGAATATAGAATTCTTGATTGGCAGCTTTTTTTGCTTAGGACTTTACAAAGACATTGCTCTATTTTGTTCTGTGCTTGGTTATTTGTATCAATAAGTCAGCCAGCATTCTTGTCATTATATCCTTTTATATAATTTGTCTTTCTTCCCCACTCTGATGGCTATTAAGAACTTTTTAATCTTTGGTTTTAAGTAGTCTAGCTGTGAAGTGCTTTAAGTGTGGGTTCCTTTTATGAATTTAGCTGAGATTCTTAGTTTTGTGGTTTGATACGATTTATCATTTTAATTTATCATTATCAATTTAAAACCTTCTTAGCTGTTTTCTCTTCAAATATTTCTTCTGCCTTATGCTCTCTCTACTTCTTTCTGGGACTCTAATTACACGTACATTATAACATCCCACAGATCCCATTTGCTTGGCTTGCTTTTGTTTCACCTTTCTTAAAATTCAATATTTTTCTCTGTTGTGTTCAGCCTACTGTTCGGTCCATCAGATTTATTTTTCATCTCTGATATGATCACTTTCACTGTTAATATTCCTATTTGTTTTTATGATTTTCTTTTATATTTTGTTTACAATTTCCATTTTTCTAATGAAATTCTTCCTCTGTTAATGCTTGTTGTCTACCTCTTCCACTAGATCCTTTAACGTAATGTTTATTTTAGAGGTGCATTTTGTTAACTTCAACACCTTAGCCATATTTTGATCTGATTCTTTTAACTATTTTGGCTTTGTTTCAGTAGATTCCGCTTACTAGTGGACTTAATTGTTTTCAGGATGGGGCTATGTTTTTCTCCACAGAATTGCTGGAAATCTGAGTAATGGTGTGACTCTTGTGTTCTCTTAATGCTTTACAGCTTTTCTGACAGTATTTTGGGTCAATAGGAAGTTCTCCTTTCTTTACAGTACTCTCCCTTGTGTTCAGCACTATAGGGGATCTCATTCTAGCTAATCAGCTTTAGCTTTCAGGCAGCCAGTGCAGTGCACTCTATGAAGACCAGAGTGTGCCAGCAAAGTTTATCTCAACAACATGGACTTGGCCCTGCCTTTAGCATACTTCTTCTTTGCTATCAGTGAAGGCCCATGGCAAAGAGTTGGTGGGTGGGTATGTTGCTACTTGTAAGACATGCTGATCTATCGGTCTGCCTATGTTTTGCCATTAAAATTCTTAAAAACTCTTGCTGAATTCTCCTTACCAGTCTATGTCTGATTCTGTTTGCCTTCTCCTGCCTGCTAAGGATGGCCTGTGAGCCATGGCTGCTGAGCCTGTGTGTCTGGAGCCTGTGCTCTGCAAAGCGAGAGGCCACAACAGTGAGAGGCCTGCGTAACACCAAATAAACAAAGAAACAAACAAAAAATTCCAACTTTCTAAATTGATGTCAGAGCTTTGCCATTGCAATGAATTTTTTTTAACATATTTATTGGGGTATAATTGCTTTACAATGGTGTGTTAGTTTCTGCTTTATAACAGAGTGAATCAGTTATACATATACATATGTATTTTGAATGAGATTCAGCTTATAACTACTCTCAAGAATTTAGCCACAAATGCCAGCTGTGTCCTCCAAAGTAGACTTTTGTGATGTGAGTGGAATCATATCTCTTTTCTCACTGTGGGAAGCAACAGGATGGCAGAGCTTGAATTAATCATCCTACAAAGAGAAAAAAAAAGATTGCAATTTTTTTCCTAAGAACTCCTTATAGCTAATTATCAGTGTGTCTATGAAACAAATCTGTTATTCTTTTATTTTTAATTTAACATTTGTAAATGAATAAATACCTGTCTTTTGTTTTAGTTTGCAAAACTAAATTGTTTGCAAAAATTTAGGAGAAAACTAGCAGAGATCGCATTGTCTACTGAACGTACAGTGCTAATTTCTGACTCTGTTTATTCACATCTTACCTGTCGCTCAAGATTCAGTTGACCCTACCCCATATGGATTTCTTTATCACTAGTGAACTACTCAAACATGTATCACTAATTCTTTCATGTGGCATATTTTCACACTCCAAAAATATTTCTTCCTTGAAAATGGAGCCCTTATGGTTTTTTTGATCTGGCCCAGCCACCCATCTTTGTACACATGCACACACGCACACACACACACATGCACATACACACACACACACAACACACACACATAACTCAAATGCTTACCTATTTTACATGACAGAGTCACATATTTAAGGTATAAGAATTTATGAGAGTAGGAGCTTCAAGATGGCAGAAGAGTAAGATGTGGAGATCACCTTCCTCTCCACAAATACATCAGAAATATGTCTACATGTTGAGCAACTCCTACAGAACACCTACTGAACGCTGGCAGAAGACCTCAGAACTCCCAAAAGTCAAGAAACTCCCCACGTACCTGGGTAGGGAAAAAGAAAAAAGAAAGAAACAGAGACAAAAGAATAGGGATGGGACCTGCACCAGTCAGAGGGAGCTGTGAAGGAGGAAGTATTTCCACACACTAGGAAACTCTTTCTCAGGTGGAGACTGCAGGTGGCGGACGGGGGAAGCTTTCGAGCCATGATGGAGAGTGCAGCAACAGGGGTGTGGAGGGCAAAGTGGAGAGATTCCAGCACATGGGATTGGTGCCAACCAGCACTCACCAGCCTGAGAGGCTTGTCTGCTCACCCGTCAGGGTGGGCGGGGGCTGGGAGCTGAGGCTCGGGCTTCGGAGGTGAGATCCCGGGGAGAGGACTGGGGTTAGCTGTGTGGACACAGCCTGATGGGGGCTAGTACGCCACAGCTAGCTGGAAGTGGGTCCTGGAAAAGGTCTGGAGCTGCCGAAGAGGCAAGAGACTTTTTCTTGCCTCTTTGTTTCCTGGTACACGAGGAGAGGGGATTAAGAGCGCTGCTTAAAGGAGCTCCAGAGATGGGTGCAAGCCGTGGCTATCAGCATGGACCCCAGAGACGGGCATGAGATGCTAAGGTTGCTACTGCAGCAACCAAGAAGCCTGTGTGCAAGCACAGATCACTATCCACACCTCCCCTCCTGGGAACCTGTGCAGCCTGCCACTGCCAGGGTTCCGTGATCCAGGGACAACTTCCCCAGGAGAACACACAGCGTGCCTCAGGCTGGTGCAACGTCATGCAAACCTCTGCCACTGCAGGCTCACCCCGCACTCTGTACCCCTCCCTTTCCCTGGCCTGAGTGAGGCAGAGCCCCCAAATCAGCTGCTGCTTTAACCGCCTCCTCTCTGAGTGAAGAACACACGCCCTCAGGCAACCTACACACAGAGGCACGGCCATATCCAAAGCTGAACCCTAGGAGCTGTGCAAACAAAGAAGAGAAAGGGAAATTTGTCCCAGCAGCCTCAGGAGCAGTGGATTAAATCTCCACAATCAACTTGATGTACACTGCATCTGTGGAATAGCTGAATAGAAAACCAATCATCCCAAATTGAGGAGGTGGACTTTGAGAGCAACGATGTATATACATTTTTTCCTTTTTCACTTTTTGTGAGTGTGTATGTGTATGCTTCTGTGTGTGATTTTTTCTGTATAGCTTTGCTTTCACCATTTTTCCCAGGGTTCTGTCTGTCCATTTCTGTTTTGTTTTGTTTAGTTTAGTTTAGTATAGTTTTAGCACTTGTTATCATTGGTGGATTTGTTGCTCTCTTCTCTCTTTCCTTTTTTTATTTTATTACTAATTTTTTTAATAATTATTTTTTTATTTTAATAACTTTATTTTATTTTATCTTTTTTCTTGCTTTCTTTTTTTTCTCCCTTTTATTCTGACCCATGTGAATGACAGGCTCTTGGTGTTCCAGTCAGACATCAGGGCTGTGCTTCTGAGGTGGGAGAGCCAAGTTCAGGACACGGGTCCACAAGAAACCTCCCAGCTCCATATAATATCGAATGGCGAAAGTCTGCAAGAGATCGCCATCTCAACAACAAGACACAGCTCCACTCAAGAACCAGCAAGCTACAATGCTGGACACCCTATGCCAGACAACTAGCAAGACAGGAACACAACCCTATCCATTAGCACAGAGGCTGCCTATAAACATAATAAGGCCACAGACACCGCAAAACACAACACCAGACATAGACCTGCCTATGAGAAAGACAAGATCCAGCCTCACCCACCAGAACACAGACATGAGTCCCCTCCACCAGGAAGCCTACACAACCCACTGAACCATCCTTAGCCACTGGGGACAGACACCAAAAACAGTGTGAACTACGATCCTGCAGCCTGCGAAAAGGAGACCACAAACACAGTAAGTTAAGCAAAATGAAAAGACAGAGAAACACACAGTAGATGAAGGAGCAAGGCAAAACCCCATCAGACCTAAAAAATGAGTAAATAGGCAGACTACCTGAAAAATAATTCAGAATAATGATAATAAAGATGATCCTAAATCTTGGAAAAAGAATGGAGAAAATACAAGAAACGTTTAACAAGGAGCTAGAAGAACAAAAGAGCAAACAAACAGTGATGGACAACAAAATAAATGAAATGAAAAATTCTCTAGAAGGGATCAGGAGCAGGATAACTGAGGCACAAGAGCAGATACTGGACCTGGAAGACAAAATAGTGGAAATAACTACTACAGAACAGAATAAAGAAAAAAGAATGAAAAGAACTGAGGACAGTCTCAGAGACTTCTGGAACAACATTAAATGCAGCAACATCTGAAATATATGGGTCCCAGAAGAAGAAAAGAAAAAGAAAAGGACTGAGAAAATATCTGAAGAGATTATAGTTGAAAACTTCCCTAATATGGGAAAGGAAATAGTTAATCAAGTCCAGGAAACACACAGAGTCCCATAGAAGATAAATCCAAGGAGAAACATGCCAGGACACATATTAATCAAACTATCAAAAATTAAATACAAAGAACAAATATTAAAAGCAGCAAGGGAAAAATAAGAAGTAACACACAAGGGAATCCCCATAAGGTTAACAGCTGATCTTTCATCAGAAACTCTGCAAGCCTGAAAGGAGTGGCAGGACATATTTAAAGTGATGAAGGAGAAAAACCTACAAACAAGATTACTCTACCCAGTAAGGATCTCATTCAGATTTGACGGAGAAATTAAAACCTTTACAGAAAAGCAAAAGCTAAGAAACTTCAGCACCACCAAACCAGCTTTGCAACAAATGCTAAAGGAACTTCTCTATGCAGAAAATACAAGAGAAGGACAAGACCTACAATAGCAAACCCAAAACAATTAAGAAATTGGTAATAGGAACATACATATCAATAATTACCTCAAATGTAAATGGATTAAATGCTCCAACCAAAAGGCGTAGCCTGGCTGAGTGGATACAAAAACAAGACCCATATATATGCTGTCTACAAGAGACCCACTTCAGACCTAGGGACACACGCAGACTGAAAGGGAGGGTATGGAAAATGATATTCCATGCAAATTGAAATCAGAAGAAAGCTGTAGTAGAAATTCTTATATCAGATAAAATAGACTTTGAAACCAAGACTATTACAAGAGACAAAGAAGGACATTACATAATGATCAAGGGATCAATCCAAGAAGAAGACATAACAATTGTAAATATTTATGCATCCAACATAGGAGCACCTTAATACATAAGGCAAATACTAACAGCCATAAAAGGGGAAATCAACAGTAACACAATCATAGTAGGGGACTTTAACACCCCACTTTCACCAATGGACAGATAATCCAACCAATGGATAGATCATCCAAAATGAAAATAAATAAGGAAACACAAGCTTTAAATGATACATTAAACAAGATGGACTTAATTGATATTTATAGGACATTCCATGCAAAAGCAACAGAATACACATTCTTCTCAAGTGCTCATGGAACATTCTCCAGGAGAGATCATATCTTGGTTCACAAATCAAGCCTTGGTAAATTTAAAAAAATTGAAATCATATCAAATATCTTTTCCGACCACAACGCTACGAGACTAGATATCAATTACAGGAAAATATCTGTAAAAAATACAAACACATGGAGGCTAAACAACACACTACTTAATAACCAAGAGATCACTGAAGAAATCAGAGAGGAAATCAAAAAATACCTAGAAACAAATGACAATGAAAACACGATGACCCAAATCCTATGGGATGCAGCAAAAGCAGTTCTAAGAGGGAAGATTATAGCAATACAATCCTACCTTAAGAAACAAGAAACATCTTAAATAAACAACCTCACCTTACATCTAAAGCAATTAGAGAAAGAAGAACAAAAACCCTAAAGTTAGCAGGAGGAAAGAAATCATATAGATCAGATCAGAAATAAATGAAAAAGAAATGAAGGAAACGATAGCAAAGATCAATAAAACTAAAAGCTTGTTCTTTGAGAAGATAAACAAAATTGATAAACCATTAGCCAGACTCATCAAGAAAAAAAGGGAGAACACTCAAATCAATAGGATTAGAAATGAAATAGAAGTAACAACTGACACTGGAGAAATAAAAAGGATCATGAGAGGTTACTACAAGCAACTATATACCAATAAAATGGACAACCTGGAAGAAATGGACAAATTCTTCGAAATGCACAACCTTCCAAGACTGAACCAGGAAGAAATTGAAAATATGAACAGACCAACCACAAGCACTGAAATTGAAACTGTGATAAAAATCTTCCAACAATAAAAAGCCCAGGACCAGATGGCTTCACAGGGGAATTCTACCAAACATTTAGAGAAGAGCTAACACCTATCCTTCTCAATCTCTTCCAAAATATAGCAGAGGGAGAAACACTCTGAAACTCATTCAATGAGGCCACCATCACACTGATACCAAGACCATACAAAGATGTCACAAAGAAAAGCTACAGGCCAATATCACTGATGAACGTAGATGCAAAATCCTCAACAAAATACTAGCAAACAGAATCCAACAGCACCTTAAAAGGATCATACACCATGACCAAGTGAGGTTTATCCCAGGAATGCAAGGATTCTACAGTGTAGGCAAATCAATCAATGTGATACCCCATATTAAAAAAATTGATGGAGGAAAATGATATGCTCATCTCAATAGATGCAGGGAAAGCTTTTGACAAAATTCAACACCCATTTATGATAAAATCCCTGCAGAAAGTAGGCATAGAGGGAACTTTCCTCAACATAATAAAGGCCATATATGACAAACCCACAGCCAACATCATTCTCAATGGTGAAAAACTGAACCCAGAAGTGACACTCTAGACTCCAGTACAGCTGCCTTGGAGACATCTGTGACTGTCCCAAAGGAGGCTGAGCATGAGTGTACTGCTGGACCATCAGAGACAAATTGCAGAAAAGGCAGACACATGCTCAAATTATTAATAAATGACCAGCAGCAGGATTTGTCGACCATTTGAGTCCCTGTCAACTCTTAGAAGTTCAGTCGTGTTAAACATGTTGGATTGATTAGCACTGCTTCTACTCAAGAACATGCCATCCTTTTTTTTTTTATTTATTTAATAATGTGACTGTTCACCCTTTTGCCTAGGTAACAAGGTAATTTTCAAGGATTATATTATATTACAGTTGCTTGTTGTTTGCACATAGTCAGAATGTGTTTCTTCAAATGTTAGAAGAATGTTAGTAGAGATGTTTGTCATGGCGCAAGAAATTTCATCAAGTGAAACTATGCAAGTCAGATTTCTTAAAAGTTGGAAGCTCCACAGTTAATTCAGTTAATTCAGGTCATCAAAGGTTGTACAAAAGTGATGAAAATAATTAACTGCTATATTAAAACATCCATTCACATTTTTTTCTGATTCAAGTGGTTTGTACATCAACTTTTTATTCTGAATCAACTTTTAATGTATCTTTGGGCAGTGGCAATGTCACAGCTCATGAAGTTCATCTGAGGCACAGTTATTGCTGATTGAAATGTTTAGAGTAATTATTTTTCCCACATAATGTTAATTATTTCTATAATATAATTATGTATTTTGATTTAGAAATTTTAATGAATATTTGAAGGAGAGATGTGATTTGGAAGTTCATTAGCTATGTGGTTTTCAATGTCTGTTCAGAGGAGGTAGAGACTGAACATATAGTTGAAAGAACACTAGTCTTGGAGAAAGGTCATGTGGACTCTATCACCTGGGATCTGTTTTTCCTAGGCTTCCTCCACTAAATCTTTCTAGGCTGCCATTTTCTCATCTGACAGATGGAGAAAATAATACCTATCCTATATTTTTCATGGACTTAGATTTTCAGAGACAGTTACAATTTCAAATATTCTAACACTTTGACAGGACATTCATTTTAATTTCTGGCTCACAAAGCCCAGTTATATCGTGTTGTTGCATAACTAAGGTCGTAGAGAACTAGAAGCTACAATTCAACCTGGTTTTTATGTCTTTCATTTTATGTTCAATTATTATACTCTTTTTCTTTATGGCTTTTAGGCTCAAGATAAAAGCTCCTGAAGCATGAGAGTTGAAAAAGCAGTCATTCACATCTCCTAGTAACCTTCATTTTGTCATTCCTTTTGCAGTTTTCCTGAGAAATATGACAGTTTTCAACTCTCACAGAGACCAAAAGGATGATTGAGGTAATCACAGTCTTATAAATTTTTGAGTTGGAAAGATCTGTCCTTTGCTTTCAGGTGAGAGAAAAGAAGTCCTGACACAATTCATTTATAACAGTCCATCCTGTGTCCTTTGTGGAAGAAGACGAATCAGTAGAAGAAAATGGAGTAGAGAATTATTGGCAGAGATTGCCAAGGGATAGGAAAAGTGGCCAGCTGGTCAGTGTTAGGGTTTGCACAGGTACACTAGATAAAAACAGAAAAGTTGTATCTCCCATGGATATACAGAATCTGGAAACAGGAAGCGAACAAAGGAACTGGGGTTCACATGAAGTATTAAGGGGAACTAGGTAAAGGCCTGTTTGGAAAGGCAATGATACAAGCTACTAACTTAAGAAAGAAAAATCCCATTGAAATATAACACAACAGGCTTTAATCTCTAGGAATGCATTTCTGAAACATAACTGGACATCAAAACAATTCTTATCCCAACAAAACTTCCTCAGTTTCAGTGGCTGCAAAACTTCGTAGGCTTCAATAGCTGCAGTATAGCAATAGCCATGTTAGAATGAGGTGAAGCAGGACAATTAAAAGTAAGGAATGAGTAGAGTCAAGTGAGGGCTGAAAGAAATATATTAAGAGTCATTGAGGACTACTCTTAAAAAATTAGGACTAACTATAAATGCAGGGAAATTACTCTGGTGATGTACAGAGGTAAGTAGAAGTTTCTCATCTGCAAAAAGCGTCCTTCTGACTAGGAAAAGTTCTTTGTGGTGGTAACATTATCGAATGGTATTTTTATATATGCCAGTGTACCTATGGCAATGAAGATGTGGTCGTTCGTCAATTACTTGATTATGATTTTCTTTTATTTCTTATCAGCTGGGTGATCATTTATTTATTCAACACATATTTATTGAGTCATATATTTGATATAATATAAAAATACAGATGAATATGACACAGTCACTTGCCATTGAACTTTTCATCCATATACACATAATTTTATGTACACATATAAAATTGAAGTTCACTTATGAGACATTTTATCTTTGAAAACAGATAAAGAAAAAACCAAGATGACTAAGTTAAAAATAATCAGGAAGTTGTCTTTGACACTTTTGTCAGGTAGTTATCTTGGAAACTCTGTATTTCAAAAAGTCATATTACTTTTTCTATCTCTGTGGAAGACAGAGAGAGTGCTTTATATGATTTTCCATAAAAATTCAGTTTACTCTGGCTATGTTTTGTTGTATGAATCTCTTAGGTACAAATACTTTGCTCTTTGTAATAATGGTTGTTTACCTTGCTGTAAGCAAAAAGATCTGCTTGAATGTTTTTTCATTGATTTTGTTTTTATACACACCTTCCATTTGTAATGAATCATAATGCTTATGTTGTACCAAAATGGACAGCATTGGCAATCTGATTTATATACACTAGACTATTTCTATTGACAAAACAAATAGGACAATAGAACCAGAATGCTAGAAGGAAATTCGAAATGTTATAAATTTACTTGACCTACAGTCCATACCTATTCAAAAAATGGATAAATCTCTAACCATTTTAAGATTATTCAATGAAAAGTTTCCTACAATTCCCTTTGGTTATATTTGCCTAACATTTGTTGCTGACTTCATCAATTATATAAGTAAGTAAAACACGCAACCCCAAATGTTTTTCTCTCTTATTGTAATGGTATGTGTTTAAGTAAATGGGGTAAAGTAGAGTGCTAACAGGCAGCATTTCCCCATTGTCGAAGATGACTAGAGTTTGCAACTGTAAAGAGATTCAACCTTCTCCCTGAACAAGCTGGGGTCAATGTACTTTTTACTTAATAACCATCAGTTAGCATCAAGAGATCATGCTGAAACAACAGCAACTCAGTAAGATTCTTCTGCCAAGCCACTATGGCAGAGTCATCATAATCACATTTATCTAGTGCAGGATAAAGAACACCAAGATCAAACCACAAAGCAAAAAGTGTAATCAGGAACTGGGCCAAAATACCAGGTTATTGAAAAGAGAAGTTAGAAATCAAGGTATAGTAAGCAGGAAGTAAGGATATTAGATGCACATTCCCAAATTGAAGTTAAGACAGGTAAGAATCTTAAGCTGGGAGGAAAAAGATTTAGAGAAGCAGATTGTCAACAGAAAATGAGGTCTGAAACTGTGCAGGTAGTGGTGGTTTTGATGAAGGCAGCGTTATTTCCTCTATCTTGACCTTGCATTTCAGATTAACCTCAGCATACTCCTCAGCATACTAGCCATCTTCCCTTCAGAATTCAGGCAGAGTCCAAAATGGCAAAACCTCCTGCTTGCCTGATCAAAGAATTGACAAGCTAAACCATGTGACACATATACGTTTGCAATCACCTAATTTGGTGAAATATAAAGTTTAGTATGATTTGGCACTGGTATCTAGACATAACCAAGTCTATTTCTATGCTATGTCAAACAGAAGGAGAATAATTATTTGAAGTGAATTAATCCCTGGGAGTTCTTCTAACTATCTGTATTTTGGAGATTATGTAATCTAGGTACCTGAATTATATCCTGAGGCCTATAATCAGCAAATCAAATACAATTTAGCATATAAGAGTACTGAGAGGGCTTCCCTGGTGTCGCAGTGGTTGAGAGTCTGCTTGCTGATGCAGGGGACACAGGTTCGTGCCCCGGTCCAGGAAGATCCCACATGTCACGGAGTGGCTAGGCCCGTGAGCCATGGCCGCTGAGCGTGTGCATCCGGAGCCTGTGCTCTGCAACGGGAGAGGCCACAGCAGTGAGAGGCCCGCATACTTGCAAAGAAAAAAAAAAAAAAAAGAGAACTGAGAATTGAAAATGTTTCTATCAGTATTTAGAGAAGGGATACTTAAGCCCTTTCTAAGTTGATATCAGAAATGTTAAAAAGGAAAATTCAGTCAATCAGTTCATTAAAGATTCACACCCAAAGGTTACATGTTGACACGAGAAGTGATACTTAAGCCCTTTCTAAGTTGATATCAGAAATGTTAAAAAGGAAAATTCAGTCAATCAGTTCATTAAAGATTCACACCCAAAGGTTACATGTTGACACTTGAACCTTAAAGATACATAATCTTTTTGCTAAATATTGACTTTTGTCTTTAAAAAGGAATTTAACTTCCAAAGAAAGATTAAGATATTCAGGGGCTTGTTATTTCTAAAAATTTTAAATAAATGTGTTTTTCTTTTTATCACAAGAATGCCAGTATATACATAAATAAATGGTGATGTGTTTTCCTTCTATTGAGGGTTAAACCAGTATTTTATTAATATAATTTTTGGGGTTAATGGATACACACGAATCTTCTTTGGTAAAAGTTGAGGCAAAGGTATATGAGTTTTGAATGACTTAATGTCACCTTAATCTGTCATTTTTGGGCTCTTAATCTTCTTATTTATTCATCTGAAAATTTTTTGTCTACTGAGGCAGTTTAGTATACCATAAAAATAAAACTGAGCCAGGTGGTCTGTGTTCTGTTTTTATATTCCCCCACCTATTAGCATTGTGACTCTGGATAAGTCAGAGCTTCAGTTTACTCATTTATTAAATTGGAATAATAATTTAAAAGTGTCAATTTGTGTGTCAAATGGAGATGATAATAATAATAGAAAGTTTTTTTTTTCAAATTTTAAGTGGTAGTATTGTTGCTATTTTATTCTTAGGAGTTTAACGTGAAGATTTTCCTTCTTTTACTAATGTGTTGGTAATATGGCAACTATTGACTGAGAGGAGAATTAATTACTAGAGACTAGTGTATCATGACAGTTTCTATACAATACATATAATTCCATAGACAAGTAAGTAATGTAATATTGCAAAGTATTTGCTGGACTACCTAGATACTAGATGAAAATACAACTTAAGTGGGTCTATAACTGGTTGAATTCTAGATCTAAAGAAAGCCAATTAAAGAATTGGTATTAACTTGGTATTAACTTTAAGATAACTCTATTATTGGTTCTGTCCCATGCAGTTTTTATTAATGATTTGGATGGGGATATTCATGACATGATAATAAAATATGTGGACAGATAACTCAGATTCAGGATCTCTAGAAGTCATGAGCATCTAGAAAAACTGGCTGAAACTATAAAAATGAAATTTGGAAAAGATCTTCAATTTGTTTCTCAGTCATAGCTGTTTAAGTATAGGATGAGTATGACATAGCTAAAGCGTAGCTGGCATGAAAAGGTCTGGGTGTTTGAACTGACTATAGATACTGAGTAATGAGGTAGGTTAGGAGAGCTAATATGAAGAATCTAAGAACATCAGAGTTCCTTGAAGTCCAGGAACACTTAGGGGAATAGTGTAGTAGGGTTACCTTTCCACTGCATAATGTTACAAATGGATGAAGACTAACTCTGCTTCTTTCTGCTATCTTTTCTCTTTCCCGGTATTTCTACACTGGGGTTGACAGAAAGACTGGCATAAGACTCAGGAGAAGTTTGAGGGAACCACACCAAGCTTAATGAATGTCAGAAAATATGGTCATTTTTATTATGTGAGAAGTATATAACATATATTAATAAAATTTGTGTTCCTTGATTGGAACATTAAATCTCATCAGATATAGGATTTTATTATGTAAGCAACTGATGTCTGCTAAAAAACAAAAACAAGTATCAGGCTCATGTAATTCTGAGAAAAAAGATTCTATTGCATCCTCCTCATCTTATAAGAGGCATTAGTTATTGTTGATTTTACCTTGTCTTCTGTATTAGTCAGGGTTCTCCAGAGAAAACAGAGCCATAAAACATATGGTTTATTATAAAGAATTGTAATGGTACAAGTTCAAAATCCACAGGGTAGATTTTGGTGGGCTGGAGACACAGGGAAGAGTTGTAATGAGTCCCAAAGCAGAATTCTGCTGGCAGAATTCCTTCCTGAGATGAATTACAATTGAGATGAATGCTAAGAACTATATAGTGCTTTGGAATCATATGATGAAAACACACAGTCTGAATGGTTCAAAAATGACATTTGAGCTATGGTGGATGATTAGAAGTCAACTAGGTAAAAGGAGAACTAACATGTGTTACCACCTGTATTGGAAGGGAGTGTGGTGAATATGAAGTTCTGAGAGAATGCCAGTGTTGTTAGGAAAGAAAGAATAACAGAGAACATGATTCAAATAAGAATGTAGATTAGGGATGGGTCATGGGAAGTCTTGATAAGCACTTTAAGGAATTTTGCCTTTACCATAAGTGTTCAGGTAAACACTAAAAATTTTTAAGCAATGAAATGCATCATTAGATTTTCTTTCAAACACCTCATTCTGAGTAGGCTGGAGGGAGAGCAGAATGGATGAGGATTAGACCAGTTAATAAGTTATTACTTTTCCGGGCAAGAGAAGATGGAACCACAGACTACAGAGGTAATGGAAGAGACAGAAATAAGTAGATGTATTGTAGAGATATTTAAGTGGACTCAACGATGGACTCGATATATGGGGTGAGGGAGAGAGAGAGTGCTAAACTGAATGGATAGTGATATCATTTGGGGGTATAACAGACACATGAATAGGACTAGGTTGAGGAGAATAAAAGGGAGTATATCATGAATTTGTTTTTTATTTTTGAGGTGGCATTGAGACATCTAAACAAGCTATAAACTAAATAGATAGATATACCGGCTTTGAGTACAGAGAAGATATTTGTTCTAGAGACAAAATTTTGAGTAATAATAATTTTTTCCATAGGTAAAAAAATTTCAACAGTTTTTTCTCTCTTTATTTTTTAATTTAATTTTATTTATTTTTTGGTCTCAGGGAGGTTATATTTGAATGGGTAGACAACCAGGCAATAAATAGGTACATCCTATAATATCAGAGAGTGATAGTGCAGTAAAAAATAAAACCAGTATATACATTTTAAAATATTTTTATTGAAATATAGTTGATTTACAATGTTGTATTATTTTCATGTGTACAGCAAAGTAATTCATATGTATATATATAATATAAAATATATAATATATACTTTTTTAGATTCTTTTCCATTATAGGTTATTACAAGATATTAAGTATAGTCCCCTGTGTTATACAGTAGGTCCTTGTTGGTTGTATATTTTATATAGTAGTGTGTATATTTTAATCCTAAAGTCCTAATTTATCCCTCCCCCCTTTCCCCTTTGGTAACCAAAAAGTTTCTTTTCTATGTCTGTGAGTCTACTTCTTTTGTAAATAAGTTCATTTGTATCATTTTTTTAGATTCCACATATAAGCAATATTATATGACATTTGTCTTTTTCTGTCTGACTTATTTCATTTAGTATGATATTCTCTAGATCCATCTATGTTGCTTCAAATGACATTATTTCATTCTTTTTTTGTGGCCGAGTAAGATTCCAATGTGTATATATACCACATCTTCTTTATCCATTCATCTGTCGATGGACACTTAGGTTGCTTCCATGTCTTGGCTATTTTAAATAGTGCTGCTACGAACATTGAGGTGCATGTATTTCTTGAATTAGAGTTTTCTCTGAATATATACCCAGTAGTGGGATTGCTGGATCATATGGTAGCTCTATTTTTAGTTTTTAAGGAACCTCCATACTGTTCTCCATTGTGGCTGCACTAAATTACATTCCCAACAACATTGGAGGGGGGTTCCTTTTCCTCCACACCCACTCCAGCATTTATTATTTGTAGACTTTTTGATGATGGCCATTCTGACTGGTATGAGATGATACCTCATTGTAGTTTTGATTTGCATTTCTCTAATAATTAATGACGTTGAGCACCTTTTCATGTGCCTTTTGGCCATCTGCATGTCTTCTTTGGAGAAATGTCTATTTAGATCTTCTGTCCATTTTTCGATTGGGTTGTTTGGTTTTTTTTTTGATATTGAGCTGTATGAGCTGTTTGTGTATTTGAGGGATCAATCCCTTGTCTCTTGCCTCATTTGCAAATGTTTTCTCCCATTCCATTGGTTGTCTTTTCATTTTCTTTATGGTTTCCTTTGCTGTGCAAAAGCTTATACGTTTCATTAGGTCCCATTTGTGGTTTTTTGGTTTGTTTTTTTTCCATCACTCTAGGAGACAAATCCAAACAAATTGTTGTAATTTATGTCAAAGAATTTTCTGTGTATGTTTTCCTCTAAGAATTTTGTAGTATCCAGTCTTACATGTAAGTCTTTAATCCATTTGGAGTTTATTTTTTGAATATGGTATTAGAAAATGTTCTAATTTCATTCTTTTACATGTAGCTGTCCTGTTTTTCCAGCACCACTTGTTGAAGAGACTGTCTTTTCTCCATTGTAAATTCTTGCCTCCTTTGTTGTAGACTCATTGACCATAAGTGCATGGGTTTACTTCTGGGCTTTCTATCATGTTCCATTGATCTATATGTCTGTTTTTGTGCCAGTACCATACTGTTTTGATTACTGTAGCTTTGTAGTATAGTCAAGTCAGGGAGCATGATTCCTGCAGCTCTGTTCTTCTTTCTCAAGATTGCTTTGGCTATTTGGGGTCTTTTGTGTTTCCATACAAATTTTAAAAATTTAAATGACAATACTACCTAAGGCAATCTATAGTTTCAATGCAATCTCTATCAAATTACCAATGGCATTTTTCACAGAGAAAATACATAATGATAAATAACTCTAATGACCTTAGTAAACATTTTAAAGAAATTTATGTTTTATTCACCACAAAATCATATACTTTTGAACAGAGAGTTAGTGCACAGAAATGGCTTACATATTTATTCAGCTACTAACACTCCTTGGTGCATGGGGTCTCAGGACCACAGTGGGAAACCACTGAATAAAAATATGTTCCTCAGAGAGCTTAAAGTTCAAATACATGTCATGAACAAATGAGGAGGCAGGGCCACATGAACTCTGGGTTTTGGGGAAGAGGCCAAAACAAAGGCCATGGGTAAAGTCTCTCCTGAAGAAGAGTGCAACATGTCGGCCTTTAAATGTTATCCTCACTTTCTTCTGCTTGTCCTGGGAAATCTTGTCACAGCCCCTCCTCTCCTAGCTGATTAAAATGTATGGACATGATTATAGTCTGATGGACAACCTAACCTTTCTAGATCCTTTCACTCAATAATCTCAACTTTTCATTAGTTATCTATTTTAGCAGGAGTGGTTTGGGGAAGTCATGGCAGACTTGACATGGGGAGATTGAATGAGGAAACTAGTCATGTCACGTCATATATTCCATTTACAATTCTTGGTCTTCTAAGGCATTTGTAAGCTCTTTATAAAACTGTATACTCTTTCCATTTCCTTCATTCACTCAACCACTGCCATTGAGTCTACAGAATAGAATTCAGGATGACAGACATTTTGGTTAGCCAGTTAGAGCTGAATCTGGAATAGATACAATGTATATGTGTTTAAAATACTTTTGTTCACTGATAAGGCCAAAATTAAGCATGTGAAAGACACTTTTGTGGATTCTGGGAATATAGGCATTGTCTTTGGGCACAAGGAGTCTAGAAAAAGAGATGAATATGTCAAGAAAATAATTGTATGCCTCAGTTACCTCATTAAAAAATATTTATTGAACACCTACTATATGCCAGGCACCATGTTATTACACAAGGACATAGGTATAGTGATGAGTAAGACAGGCATGGTTCTCATCCTTATAGAGCTTGGAATATAGCACGCTATCCTAGAAACATCCTGTGTACTGAGGAGAATTCTAGAATTAAAGAGCTGTACACATAACAGCAGCTAAGCAGTAAATGGCTTTCCTGTTTATTGCCTATGTGTGTGTAACATCTTCCTTACTACTAAAAATATAAATTTGTTGACACATGCATCCATCCATTCCTCTTTCCTGTTAAAACAGAAGCATCTCTAAAACTACCTCACCATGTAGTGCAGCCTCTTTTTTTTTTTTTTTTTTTGGTATGTGGGCCTCCCACCGCTGCGGCCTCTCCCACTGTGGAGCATAGGCTCCGGACGCGCAGGCTCAGCGGCTGTGGCTCACGGGCCCAGCCGCTCTGTGGCATGTGGGATCCTCCCGGACTGGGGCACAAACCCGTGTCCCCTGCATCAGCAGGCGGACCCTCAACCACTGCGCCACCTGGGAAGCCCCAGCCTCTTTTTTTGGAGAAAAAATAGACTCTGTTGCTATCAATGCCTATTGGCAAGGAATAGAAAGTAGAAGTAAGGAAAGAACTGTGCTCCTTAGGCTGTTATCACCTAATCCTGAGTTTTTATAGGTAATGGTTGATGTGCTTAAGAGAATAGATAAGAACTGTCAGTAGAATAGGCTATACTATCTCCCAAACTAAAAGTGTGAATACTATTAGTAGGTAAGTGATTTAGCTCTTCTGGGCTTTCAACTCTATATAGAGTATGATTATTTGGTGCAAAGCAAAACATAATGATTGAAACAGTAAGGTGGGGTTTCTTAAACAATCTACTAATGTATGTTTGAGTTCTTAACTTTGGAATCGGAAGCATTCTAGATGAGATGCATAATACTGAGGGCAAAAAGACAGGGTTAGTAAACCTATGGTACTAGTTAAAATGGCACTTTGTAAAGGTTAAATCATGGTTGAACTGCTCATGTTTTGTTAATTTGGTGATGTTCTAGACCTATTTGAGGTCCAGTGAAAGCAAGAGCTTTGAGACTGGGACAGCTCAAAACCATTGTGACTTGAATTGATAGATGCTATGAATCATTCTTCAGTTTTACTCTCAAGGCTCATCATAGTGGCAGGCCTCTCTGATATGGCATGATTTGAATTCAGATCACCACCGAAAGGCCTCCCAAATACTTTGGACATCCCCAAATCCTGAAAGGTCAACTCTAGGTGAACTAGCACAATGGGATGTTTTTCTCCTCATTATTAGATGGGAACAAAACCTAGGGGAATGGGAATTTAAATGGGATGGAATGGAGGAAAGAGAAAAATTTTGAGTGGGAAGCAACATCAAGAGGGATAAAGCAGTTTACAGGGCTATAGTGGGGGGATCTTTGAACAACATTGTCAAATCATAGAGTGCTAATTGGGAGTGGCTAAAAGGCATCATGAAACGACTTGGTAATGAGAAGGATGGCAACTAGGAACTAGGGTAAAATTTCAGAAATTGTCATATTAAAGTCAAACATGTATGGTTTTGCAGTAGGTACATGATTCAAATTTGTTTTTCTCTGTGTGTTTGAAGGGTTACATTCTTTCCAAGTGGTATCAAATATATGTAATTTTACCAAAAGTAAGTACACAACATCTTCTCTCTCCTGACCTTAGGATCTCAGAAAACAAATTTTGTGATAATTGCTGTTCTCAGGATAGAGGGTAAACATATATCTTGCCAAACACACCCTTGAAAAGATCTTTTAAGGACATTTGTTAGGCAGCCCTGAAGCAATCTCTTCTCCTTGAACTCGGAGACAGAACTGAGTCCATCAAATATTTTATTCTCAGTGTTGTTTGGGCATCATGCCTGACCTTCTATTGTAATAATATAAGGACATAGAAAATAATCACCATTTTAAGCCATGGAATATATGAGTTTATCCCTATAATACTTCTATTTCATTGCTTTGGCTGGTAAATATCATACTTTAGATCTGGTGACATTTTCTTTGCATGTTGCTTCTCCAGAATATATAGTGCATTTTTAAAGAATGCCTGGATTGAAAATTCTTTCATTGATAAGAGATAGTAAGCAGTGTATTACAGGGTATAACAATTCTATAGTGTGCCCCTTGTGGTGAATGTAATAAAGAAGGATTTTGTAAAGCTATTGATATCTAATTATGCTTCATCAGAGCCTACAAAGTGTCCACACAGCTCTGGCACTTATCCTGAAAAGCCAGCTAAACAGTTACAAATGCCAAGAAAATTAAAGCCTTTTGTCTTAGGAACATACACCTGGAGCCCATATGTTAGAAAAATTGGTCTGAGCTTAATCAATTACTTTGTAACACTTAAACATGGGATTTAGGAAGGATTCTGAAGCAACTAAGCCAAGCATTTCTCATAAAATTGATAAATATCTTTATGGATTTTTTAAGGAAAAGACAAATTTTACTTAAGGGTTTACAAAGCTAGTATTGACAACAGTGTTCCTCTCTCTCTCTCTCTCTCTCTCTCTTTCTTCTCCTGTGGGTATCAGAAAGTTTTTATTTTTTTCCAACATTACTGATACTTTTCTTACCCTCAACAATTTTTAAATGTACATTACAGTATTGCTAACTATATGCACATTGTTGTACAGCAGATCTCTAGAACATTTTTTTCTTGCATGACTGAAATCCACTGAACAACAGCTCCCCATTTTCACCTACCCCCAGCCACTGGCAACCACCAACCTACTTCCTGTTTCTATGAGTTTCATTATTTTAGATATCTCATATAAGTGGTATTATGAAGTATTTGTCTTTTATATTTGGCTTTTTTCACTTAGAATAATGTCTTCAAGGTTCATCCATATTGTAGCATAAGACAGGATTTTCTTCTTTTTTAAGGCTAAATAACATTCCATTGTCTGTATATTCCACATTTCCTTTATTCAGTCATCCATTGATGGACATTTAGATTGTTTCCACATCTTGCTATTATGAATAATGCTGCAAATGATCATGGGTGTGCAAAAAAATACTATTCAAGATCCTGATTTCAATTCCTTTGGGTATATACCTAGAAGTGGTCTTGATAGGTCAGATGGTAGTTCTATTTTTAATTTTTTGAAGAAACTCCATACTGTTTTCTGTAGAGGCTGCACTATTTTGCAATCCCACTAACAGTATGCAAGTGTTCCTGTTATTCCATATCCTTCCCAACAATTGTTATTTCCTGTTTTCTTTTTTTTTTTGAAAATGGTCATCCTAATGGGTTTGGGGTAATATTTCACCTTGGTTTTGGTTTGCATTTCCCTGATGAGTAGTGATGTTGAACATTTTTTCACATGATTTTGGTCATTTGTATATCTTTGAAGAAATGTTGTTTGAGTCCTTTGTCCATTTTTTAATTGGATTATTTATTTGTTTGTTGTCATTATTGAGCTGTAGTAATTTTTATATATTCTGGATATTAACCCTCATCTGATATATGTTTCATAAACATTTTTTTCCTTTCTACATGTTGCTTTTCCACTCTGTTTATTGTTTCTTTGCTGTGCAGAAGTTTTAAAGTTTGACATAATCTTATTTTTCTATTTTTTATTTTGTTACCTGTGTTTATGGTGTCATATCCAAGAAATCATTGCCAAGGCCAATTTTATGAAGCTTTTCCCCTATGTTTTCTTCTAGGAGCTGTATAATTTCAGGTCTTATACTTCAGTCTAATCCATTTTGAGTTTATTTTTTTTGTGGTGTAAAATAAGGGTCCATCTTCATTCTTTGGCATAGAAATATCCAGTTTTCCGAACACCATTTGTTGGAGAGACAATCCTTTCCTCACTGTATATATAGACTTAGCACCCTTGTCAAAGATCATTTGACCATATACATGAGGGCTTATTTCTGAGCTCTCTATCCTGTTCCATCAATATATATATCTGCCTTTTTGCCAGTACCATTCTTTTTTGTCCCTCCCATTTTTATTAAGATATAATTGACATACAGTACTGTATAAGTTGTACAGCATAATGATTTAACTTAAATATATCTTGAAATGATTACCACAATAAATGTAGTTAACATCCATCATCTCATATAGATACAAAAAAGAAGAAAAAAAAATCCTTGTTATTAGAACTTAGTATTTTCTTTCTCAACAACTTACAAGCATATTATACAGCCATGTTAACTATAGTCATCATGTTATACATTACATCCCTAGTACTTATTTACCTTATAACTGGAAGCTTGTACCTTTTGATTACCTTCATCCAATTCCCCTTCGCCCCATCCCACATCTCTGTTAACCACAAATCTGATATCTTTTTCTATTAATTTGGTACTTTTTAAGATTCCACATACAAGTGAGATCACATAGTATTTGTCTTTCTCTACCTTATCTCACTTAGCATAATGCCTTCAAGGTCCATTCATGTTGTTGTAACTGGCAGATTTCCTAATTTTTATGGCTGAATAATATTCCAAATGGAATATTATCATACTGTTTTGATTACTATAGCTTTGTAATATGTTTTGAAATCATGATGTGTAAGATCTCCAAATTTGTTGTAAGTTTTCAAGATTGTTTTGGATATTTGGGGTTCTTTGAGATTCCACATGAATTTTAGGATTTTTTCTATTTCTACAAAAATGCCACTGGGGTTTTGATAAGGATTGCATTGAACCTGTAGATTGCTTTGTGTACTGTGCACATTTTAACAATATTAAGTCTTCCAATCCATGAACATGGGGTATCTTTTCATTTATTTCTGTCTTTAATTTCTTGCATCAATGGTTTAATTTTTCAGTGTGCAATCTTTTGCCTCCTTGGTTAAGTTTATTTCAAAGTATTTTATTCTTTTTGATGCTATTGTAAATGGGATTATTTTCTTAAAATGCTTTTTGGATTGTTCATTGCCAATATATAAAAATGAAGCTGATTTTTGAGTATTGATTTTGTATGGTGCATTTTACTTCATTCATTTATTAGTTGTAACAGGGTTTTTTTTTCTTAATCTTTAGGGATTTCTACATATAAGATCATGTTATCTAAAAAAACTGAGAGTTTACTTCTTCCTTTGCCATT
The DNA here is from genome assembly GCF_000442215.2 of Lipotes vexillifer. NCBI lineage: Eukaryota > Metazoa > Chordata > Mammalia > Artiodactyla > Lipotidae > Lipotes > Lipotes vexillifer. Next base: position 2,983,021 of record NW_006793272.1, read on the forward strand.
TGGTTGCATTTTTTTCTTTTTCTTGCCTAATTGCTGTCTATAACTTCCTGTACTATGTTAAATGGAAGTGGCAAGAGTGGGCACCCCTGCATTTTTCCTGATCTTAGAGGAAAAGATTTCAGTCTTTAACTACTGAGTATGGTGTGGATTTCTCATATATGGACTTTATTATATTGAAAAAATTTTCCTTCTGTTCCTAGTTTTGTGAGCATTTTTAATCACAAAAAGGTATTAAATTTTGTCAAGTGCATTTTTTTATCAATTGAGATGATCATGAGATTTTTATCTTTCATTCCATTGATGTGGTGTATTATCAATACATTGATTTTCATATGTTAAAGCATCCTTGCATCCCATGGATAAATCCCACATGGTCTGTTGTATAATTCTTTTAATGTGCTGTTGAATTTTGTTTGCTACTATTTTCTTTAGGATTTTTGCATCACTATTCACCAGAGATATGAGTTTGTAGGATTTTTTTTTCTTTTTTTCTTGTTGTATCATTGTCTGGCTTTGGTATCAGAGTAATCCTGTCCTCATGAAATAAGTTTGGAAGTGTTTACTCCTTTTCCATTTTCCTGAAGAATTTGAGAAGTATTGGTGTTAATTCTTCTTTAAATGTTTGGTAGAATTCTCCTGTGAACCATCTGTTTCTGGGCTTTTCTTTGTTGGGAGCCTTCTGATAACTGAGTCAATCTCGTTAATAGTTAAAGGTCTGTTCAGATTTTTTATTTCTTTGTGATTCAGTCTTGATAACTTGTATATTATCAAGGAATTTATCCATTTCTTCTAAGTTACCTATTTGTTGGCATATGATTGTTCATAATAGCCTTTTATAATCCTTTTCATTTCTATGACATACATTGTAATGTTCCCTTGGCTTTTTTGGTTTTTTGAGTCTTCTTTCTCCTTAGTTTAGCTAAGTGTTTGTCAATTTTGTTTATCTATTCAAAAAAACACCTCGGTTTCATTGACATTTTTTTTCCTATGGTTTTTCTATTCTAACATGTGATCTATGTTGGAGAACATTCCATTTGCATATGAGGAAATATATATTCTGTTGCTGTTTGGTAAAATGGTCTATATATGGCTATTAGGTCCAATTGGTATATAGTTGTTTTCAAGTTCTGTTTCCTTATTGATCTTCTTTCTGGCTGTTTTATCCACATGGAAAGTGACATACTGAAGTCTCCTGCTATCATGGAGTTTCATTCTATTCTCCCCTCAGTTCTGTCAGTGCTTGCTCCATATATTTGGGTGTTCTGCTGTTAGGTGCATATATATATTTATAATTTTTATATCTTCCTGGTGAATTGACCTTTTATCATTATGTAATGATCTTTTTTATTATGACAATTTCTGGCTTAATGTCAATTTTTTCAGATATAAGTGTGGCCACCCCATTCTCTTTTCGTTACTATTTGCAAGAAATATCATTTTATATAATTTCACTTTCAGCCTATGTGGATCTTCATATCTGAAGTGAGTTTCTTGTAGATAGTATTTAGTGGCATCTTGTTTTTTTAATCTATTCAGTTACTCTGTATCTATAGATTGGGAAACTTAATCCATTTATATTTAAAATTATTCCTTATAGGGAAGGCATTACTATTGCATTTTGTTGTTCCTGTTATACCTATTTGTCTCTATTTTCTTCTTTTGCTACTTTACTTTGTGTTTTGTTGATTTTTTGTATTGACATGCTTTGATTCCTTTCTCATTTTCTTTTGTATATCTTCTTTTTGTTTTATTTTTTGTTTTGTTTTTTGTTTGTTTATTTTGTTTTGTTTTTTGCAGTACATGGGCCTCTCACTGATGGGCCCAGGTGCTCCACGGCATATGGGATCTTCCCAGACCAGGGCACAAACCCGTGTCCCCTGCATCGGCAGGCAGACTCTCAACCACTGTGTCACCAGGGAAGCACCTGTATATCTTTTTGATAATTTCTTTGTGAATAGTTTCTATGGGGCTTACATAAAACTGCTTAAGAGTTATAACAACCTTTCTCAAGCTGATAACAAATTAATTGCTATTGTATTAAAAAAACTCTACTCTTTTCACATCTCCATTCTACTTTATGTTAAGAATGTCACAAATTATATCTTTATATATTCTGTATCCATTATCATAGTTTAATAATTATAGTTATTTTTATGCTTTTGTCTTCTAATTTCTATAGCAGAACTAAAAGTGATCTGTGTTCTACCATTATAGTATCACAGTATTCTGTACTTGTCTATATATCTACCTTTACCATTGAACTTTATATTTTCATATGGTTTCATATGGCTATATAGTATAATTTTATTTTAACTTATAGTATTCCCTTTAGCTTTCCTAAAAAGGCAAGTCTAGTGATAATGAACTCACACAGCTTTTGTTTATCTGGGGAAGTCTTCATTTATCCTTCATTGGTGAAGGAAATTTTTGCTGGATACAGTATTCTTGGTTAGCAGGGGTTTGTTATATTTTTTTAATTCAGAAATTTGAATACATCATCCCACTCTCTTCTGGCCTGCAAGGATTTTGTTGAAAAATTCACTGACAATCTAATTGGAGTTCCCTTGTATGTGGTGAGTTGTTCTTTTTTGCTTCTTTCAACATTATATCTTTGGACCAGTCCCTCCCATCAGGAAACTTGCACAAGCCTGTTAGATAGCCTCATCCACCAGAGGACAGACAGGAGAAGCAAGAGGAACTACAATTCTGTAGCCTTTGGAACAAAAATCACATTCACAGAAAAATAGACAAGATGAAAAGGCAGAGGGCTAGGTACAAGATGAAGGAACAAGATAAAACCCCAGCAAAACAACTAAATGAAGTGGAGGTATGCAAACTTCCAGAAAAATAATTCAGAATAATGATAGTGAAGATGATCCAGGACCTCAGAAAAAGATGGAGGCAAAGATCGAGAAGATGCAAGAAATGTTTAACAAAGACCTAGAAGAATTAAAGAACAAGCAAACAGAGATGAACAATACAATAACTGAAACGAAAAGTACGCAAGAAGGAATCAATAGCAGAATAACTGAGACAGAAGAATGGATAAGTGACCTGGAGGACAGAATGATGGAACTCACTGTTGTGGAACAGAATAAAGAAAAAGGAATGGGGCTTCCCTGGTGGCGCAGTGATTGAGAGTCCGCCTGCTGATGCAGGGGACACGGGTTCGTGCCCCAGTCCAGGAAGATCCCACATGCTGCGGAGCTGCTGGGCCCGTGAGCCATGGCCGCTGAGCCTGCGTGTCCAGAGCCTGTGCTCCACAATGGGAGAGGCCACAACAGTGAGAGGCCCAAAAAGAAAAGAAATGAAGACAGCCTAAGAGACCTCTGGGAGAACATTAAACTCAACAACATTTGCATTATAGGGATCCCAGAAGGAGAAGAGAGAGAGAAAAGGACCAGAGAAATATTTGAACAGATTATATATTCCCAAACATAGGAAAGGAAATAGCCACCCAAATCCAGGAAGTGCAGCGAGTCCCATACAGGATAAATCCAAGGGGAAACACACCAAGACACATAGTATTCAAATTGGCAAAAATTAAAGACAAAGAAAAATTATTGAAAGCAGCAAGGGAAAAATGAAAAATAACATACAAGGAAACTCCCATAAGGTTAACAGCAGATTTCTCAGCAGAAACTCTACATGCCAGAAGGGAGTAGCATGATATACTTAAAGTGATGAAAGGGAAGAACTTACAACCAAGATTACTCTACCTGGCAAGGATCACATTCAGATTCGATGGAGAAATCAAAAGCTTTACAGACAAGCAAAAGCTAAGAGAATTTAGCACCACCAAATGAGCTCGACAACAAATGCTAAAGGAACTTCTCTAAGTGGGAAACAAGAGAAGAACAGGACCTACAAAAACAAACCCAAAACAATTAAGAAAATGGTCATAGGAAGATACATATTGATAATTACCCTGAACGTGAATGGATTAAATGCTTCAACCAAAAGACACAGGCTTGCAGAATGGATACAGAAACAAGACCATATATGTGCTGTCTAAAAGAGACCCACTTCAGGCCTAGGGACACATACAGACTGAAAGTGAGTGGATGAAAAAAGATATTCCATGAAAATGGAAATCAAAAGAAAGCTGGAGTAGCAACACTCATATCAGATAAAATAGATTTTAAAATAAAGAATGTTACAAGAGACAAGGAAGGACAATACATAATGATCAAGGGATCAATCCAAGAAGAAGATATAACAATTATAAACATACATGCACCCAACATAGGAGCACCTCAATGCATAAGGCAACTGATAACAGCTCTAAAAGATGAAATCGACAGTAAAAAAATAATAGTGGGGGACTTTAACACTTCACTTACACCAATGGACACATCATCCAAAGTGAAAATAAATAAGGAAACAGAAGCTTTAAATGACACAATAGACCAGATAGATTTAATTGATATTTATAAGACATTCCATTCAAAAACAGCACATTACACTTTCTTCTCAAGTATGCACAGAAAATTCTCCAGGATACATCACATCTTGGGTCACAAATCAAGGCTCAGTAAATTTAAGAAAATTGAAATCATATCAAGTGTCTTTTCTGACCACAACACTATGAGATTAGAAATGAATTACAGGGGGAAAAAAACGTAAAAAGCACAAACACATGGAAGATAAACCATACGTTACTAAATAACCAAGAGATCACTGAAGAAATCAAAGAGGAAATCAAAAAATACCTACAGACAAATGCAATGAAAGCACGATGATCCAAAACCTATGGGATGCAGAAAAAGCAGTTCTAAGAGGGAAGTTTATAGCTATACAAGCCGACCTCAAGAAACAAGAAAAATCTCAAATAAACAATCTAACCTTACACCTAAAGGAAGTAGAGAAAGAAGAACAAAGAAAACCCAAAGTTAGCAGAAGGAAAGAAATCATAAAAATCAGATCAGAAATAAATGAAATAGAAACAAAGGAAAAAATAGCAAAGATTAATAAAACTAAAAGCTGGATCTTTGAGAACATAAACAAAATTGATAAACCATTAGCCAGGCTCATCAAGAAAAAGAGGGAGAGGACTCAAATCAATAAAATTAGAAATGAAAGAGGAGAAGTTACAACAGACACCACAGAAATAAAAGACATTCTAAGAGACTACTACAAGCAACTCTATGTGAAGAAAATGGGCAACCTGGAAGAAATGGACAAATTCTTAGAAAGGTATAACCTTCCCAGACTGAGCCAAGAAGAAACAGAAAATATGAACAGACCAATCACAAGTAATGAAATTGAAAATGTGATTTAAAATCTTCCAACAAGCAATAGTCCAGGACCAGATGGCTTCACAGGTGAATTTTGTCAAACATTTAGAGAAGAGCTAACACCCATCCTTCTCAAACTCTTTTAAAAATATGCAGAGGAAGGAACACTCCCAAACTCATTCTATGAGGCCACCATCAGCCTGATACCAAAACTAGACAAAGACACTACAAAAAAAGAAAATTACAGACCAATATCACTGATGATGATAGATGCAAAAATCCTCAACAAAATACTAGCACACAGAATCCAACAACACATGAAAAGGATCATACACCATGACCAAGTGGGATTTATCCCAGGGATGCAAGGATTCTTCAATATATGCAAATCAATCAATGTGATACAGCATATTAACAAATTGAAGAATAAAAACCATATGATCATTTCAATAGATGCAGAAAAAGCTTTTGACAAAATTCAACACCGATTTATGATAAAAAACTCTCCAGAAAGTAGGCATAGAGGGAACCTACCTCAAAGTAATAAAGGCCATATATGACAAACCCACAGAAAACATCATTTTCAATGGCAAAAAACTGAAAGCATTTCTTCTAAGATCAGGAACAAGACAAGGATGTTGACTCTCACCACTATTATTCAACATGTGTTTGGAAGTGCTAGCCCCAGCAATCAGAGTAGAAAAAGAAGTAAAATGAATACAAATTGGTAAAGAAGAAGTGAAACTGTCACTGTTTGAAGATGACATGATACTATACATAGAGAATCCTTAAGATGCCACCAGAAAACTACTAGAGCTAATCAATAAATTTGGTAAAGTTCCAGGATACTAAATTAATGCACAGAAGTCTCTTGCATTCCTACACACTAATGATGAAATATCTGAAATAGAAATTATTGAAACACTCCCATTTACCATTGCAATGAAAAGAATAAAATACCTAGGAATAAACCTGCCTAGGGAGACAAAAGACCTGTATGCAGAAAACTATAAGACACTGATGAATGAAATTAAAGATGATACCAAAAGATGGAGAGATATACCATGGTCTTGGATTGGAAGAATCAATACTGTGAAAATGACTATACTACCCCAAGCAGTCTACAGATTCAATGCAATCCCTATCAAATTACCAATGGCATTTTTCACAGAACTAGAACAAAAAAATTCACAATTTGTATGGAAACGCAAAAGACCATGAATAGCCAAAGCAATCTTGAGAAAGAAAAACAGCACTGGAGGAATCAGGCTCCCTGACTTCAGACTATACTACAAAGCTATGGTAATTAAGACAATATGGTACTGGCACAAAAACAGACACATAGATCCATGGAACAAGATAGAAAGCCCAGAGATAAACCCATGCACCTGTGGTCAAGTAATCTATGACAGAGGAGGCAAGGATATACAATGGAGGAAGGACAATCTCTTCAATAAGTGGTGTTGGGAAAACTGGACAGGTACATGTAAAAGAATGAAATTAAACACTCCCTAACACCAAACACAAAAATAAACTCAAAATGGATTAGAGACCCAAATGTAAGACTGGACACTATAAAACTCTTAGAGGAAAACATAGGAAGAACACTCTTTGACATAAATCACAGCAGGATCATTTTTGATCCACCTCCTAGAGTAATAGAAATAAAGACAAAAATAAACAAATGGGACCTAATGAAACTTCAGAGCTTTTGCACAGCAAAGGGAACCATAAACAAGACGAAAAGATAACCCTCACAATGGGAGAAAATATTTGCAAATGAATCAATGGACAAAGGATTCATCTCCAAAATATATAAACAGCTCATGCAGCTCAATATTAAAAAAACAAACAACTCAATCCAAAAATGGACAGAAGACCTAAATAGACACTTCTCCAAAGAAGACATACAAATGGCCAAGAAGGCCATGAAAAACTGCCAACGTCACTAATTATTAGAGAAATGCAAACCAAAACTACAGTGAGGTAGTGTATATATCTCATTGTAGTTTTGATACACTACCAAACGTAAAATAGATAGCTAATGGGAAGCAGCTGCATAGCACAGGGAGATCAGCTCGGTGCTTTGTATCCACCTAGAGGGGTGGGATAGGGAGGGTGGGAGGGAGACGTGAGAGGGAGGAGATATGGGGATATAAGTATACGTATAAGTATAAGTATAGCTGATTCACTTTGTTATAAAGCAGAAACTAACACACCATTGTAAAGCAATTATACTCCAATAAAGATGTTAAAAAAACTACACTGAGGTATCACATCATACCAGTTAGAATGGGCATCATCAGATAATCTACAAACAACAAATGCTGGAGAGGGTGTGGAGAAAAGGATACCCTCTTTCACTGTTGGTGGGAATGTAAATTGATACAGCCATTATGGTGACTGTATCAAGGTACTAACAGGAACCTCCTCTATTTTTAAGGAGGTTCCTTAAAAATCTAAAAATAGAATTACCATATGATCCAGCAATCTCACTACTGAGCATATACCCAGAGAAAACCATAATTCCAAAAGACACATGCACCCCAATGTTCGTTGCAGTGCTATTTACAATAACCAGGTCATGGAAGCAACCTAAATGCCCATCGACAGACGAATGGATAAAGAAGATGTGGTACATATATACAATGGAATATTACTCAGCCATAAAAAGGAAGGAAATTGGGTCATTTATTGAGACGTGGATGGATCTAGAAACTGTCATACAGAGTTAAATATGTCAGAAAGAGAAAAACAAATATCGTATGTTAACACATGTATGTGGAACCTAGAAAAATGGTACAGATGAACTGGTTTGCAGGGTAGAAGTTGAGACACAGATATAGAGAACAAACGTATGGGCACCAAGGGGGGAAAGCTGCAGGGGGTGTGTGGATGGTGGTGTGATGAATTGGGTGATTGGGATTGACATGTATATACTGATGTGTATAAAATTGATGACTAATAAGAACCTGCTGTATAAAAAATTAAATAACATTCAAAAAGAAAGATTACTTCTTTGGATTTTGCAGTTTGATTGTAATGTGTCTTGGTGTAGGCCTCTTTGAATACATTCTGGTTGGAGTCCTTTGAACTTCTTGTTTTGGGAAGTTCATTTCCTTCCTTAAGTTTTGGAAGTTTTCAGCCATTATTTCTTCAAATAAGCTCTCTGTCTCTTTCTTTCTTCTCCTGAACCCCCATAATGTGTATATTTTTCCAATTGATGATTTCTTACAAGTCAGTCTTTCTTTACTTTCCTTCATTCTTTTGTTCTCTTTGTCCCTCTGCCTCAATATTTTCGAATGATCTGTCTTTGAGTTTGCTTATTCTTTCTTCTGGTTGATCAAGTCTGCTATTGAATCCCCCTAGGGAATTTTAAAATTCAGTTATTTTATTCTTCAGCTCCAGAATTTCTGTTTGGTGCTTTCTAATAGTCTCTATCCCTTTGTTGATGTTCTGTTTGTTCATGTGTCATATTCCTGATTTTGTTTAGTTGTCTATCTGTATTCTTATGTAGATCATTGTGCTTCTTTAAGATAATTATTCTGTATTCTTTGTCAGATAATTCATAGATCCCTGCTTCTTTGGTGTTGGTGTCTAGAGAGTTATTTTGTTCCTTTTATTGGGCCATGGTTCCCTTTCTTCATGTGCCTTGTGATTTTTCTTTTTTGAGTTTAATGTATTTGAAAAAAACAGCCACCTCTCCCAGAATTTACAGTCTGGCTTCAGAGAAAGACCTTCACCAATCAGTCTGGCTAGAGATTCTAGGGACCTCTGAAACTTTTGGCGGGAATGTGGTGTTCTGGGTCTGTGTGTGTAATTTCACAATTTGAGAGTTTTTCTGGGGTTCTTTTGTTTTTTGTTTTTACTTTTTTCAGGAGCTCATAATATTTTGCTCCCTCTATTGTCTGTTTGTGATTCTGCAGACTCTTTGGTACTACAGCAGCAAGCCTCCTGGCTCTTCTTTGTTCTTGGTGGCCCCCAGGTACCCAAAGTGTGCTGACTTACACATAGTTCCTCAAACCAGGTGAGACAGATACCAGTCCCTCTGGAAGTTCTCTGAAAGGCCAAAATGCTTTACTTATGCTCCACTCTTCTCTCTCCCTCTTGAAGGAGAAGCCATGAGTTGAATATTTTCCTGATTATGTCAAATTGTGCCAGTCTCCTTCTGTGGCAACACAAGCCGTCTGGTGTTGCAGCAAGTTGCCTTCACTTTCCCTTGCTATCAGTGGTCTTTGGGCATACAAACTGTGCTGATCCTGTTAGTACCTTGAGTCAAGCAAGAAAGAAATCAGTCCGTCAAGCAGCCCTCCAAATAGCTGTAGCAGTGGATTCACATTCCACTCTTCTCTTTCCCCTCCAAGGGAGAATCTATGAGCCAAGATGAGTGGTGCAGGGTTGGGGGAGGTGCCATTACAGATAAAGTGAAACACCTCTTCTTATTTCCTTCAGTGTGGCTGTTCTCAGCTTCATGCTTGCCTGAGGGTACTGCAACTTAGCTGGCTTCTGAAGTTGTCATAGAGGTTTATTATTCTGTAAAGTTAATTTAATGTTTCTGTGGGTGACTGTGGTCTATGAATTCCTATTCTACCATCTTCTTCTATTGAAACTGCTTTGGAATTGTCTTCAAAAGAAATACTTTTGAGAAAGGGTTGTTAGAAAATCTTTAGCTCAAATTAAAGCTGTTTCTTCATTTTGCCAAAGTCATCATGTGAAAAATACTTCAGACCATCAACCAACTCGTTTTCTCCAAGTTACTAAGATTCTTCTGTTAGGCTTAGATTTACTTATATGTTTTAATATTGAAACAAGTAACTGGGCCTTTTGCTCTCTGGTATTTATATCATTCTTCTCCTTTCTGTTACCATTAAATTTTTTCTCTCCACATAGCTCTTTGTCCTTTTCATGATTATGTAAATTCCTCTCTCACATAAAATACCCCTATACTTCCTCATTCCATATATCTCATCTTATCCCATTGCTTCCCAAGATAAGCTTAAGAGAAGGAAAAAAAGGAGTGGAGTCAAATTCTATTTAGCCAGGCCTCCCAACACCCAATTTATTGCCTACCTCACCACCACACCCACTCAATACCTAGTTCTGTTGCTAACTCTGTATTTTCTTTCAGCCTAGTGTGGGTGTTATAGTTTTCAGAATGAGCACAGGCACTGACAATTTTTGCCCTCCAAAAAATAAGTTATTTTACTCAGTCCTCTGTATGCCTCCAAATTTCCCTTGATGTCCTACTTGGAAAGTTAAGAAAGGCTTATAATTACTGAATGCTTACTGTATGCCAGGTTTTCTTTTTTAATATTGCATATGTATCATGCTATTTAATCTATATAACAATTACATAAGTTTTTTTAGTATTCCTATTTTACTGATTAGAAAACTGTGATTAGGAGAGGTTGTGTCTTGCCTAATGACACATAACTAGTATGGGACACAGTCAAAATGAGAAAAAATAAAAGGAGGGAATCATCCATGAATCAATAAGCCAAGGAATTTTTAACCATTAAACATGGATCATGACTAATTTGATTCTGTGCATCTGAGGTTAAGAAAATGCCTAAATCAACCATTTCTTCAGGCAGTCCTGGTTCATTTGACCAGAGAATAGTATTAGAACTAAATATCTGGGCTATAGATGTGCTCATTACTACTGGAGTGTCATTGCTTGTAGGCCATCTCAGCAGACAGGAAATGCATGTATATAAACTAATCCATGTGTATATATTTACAAATATGTCTATATGTAACCATTTGTATCTATATTAAGCTAAACATGAGTTCATACTGATATCTTCTACTCTAACCTATTACACAGTTAATAATTCTAGCATCCTCTTCTAGCTTATCTATAACCTCCCATACCAACAGTGGGAAATGTGGCTCCAACCAACTTCCATCTATTTATTTAACTTTTCAATTCCAGTATACATACATAGCAGTATCAGGATTGCTAATCTATGCCCTCAATGCGGAAAAAAAGGAGAACACTTTGTCAACTAGATTTCAGTGCTTATGAAGTATCTTTTGCCTTTAGTCTTACAGTCTTCACTCATTTCCAAAGTTACTTAGATAAGCAACCTTTCCCCCAAACCTCTTTAGTGAGATTATTTCATGCACTTTTAATACAGTTAGATTGATATGTCACATTCTGAATTCCATCCTGGAATCCTGCGATCTCCTAGATAATGTTTTAAAATTTGCATATAATAAGTTTTACTCTTTGTGCTATAAAAGTCTATGGGTTTTGAAAAATGATTACTGTCATGTATACACTATTACAATTTCGTACAGAAGAGTTTCACTACTATAAAAAAATTTCCCTGTACTTCATCTATTCCATACTTACCTTCTCCCCCTGAAACCCTGGCAACTATTCATATTTTTATCATCAGTGTTGTTTTGCTTGTTTCTGAATGTCATATAATTGGGATAACATAGTATGTAGCTTTTTCAGACTGGCTTCTTTCACTAAGCAACATGAATTTAAAATTGATCCATGCCATTTCATGGCTTGATATCTAATTTCATTATTGCTGAATGTTATTCCATTATAGGGATGCACTACAGTTTATCTATTCACCTGTTGAAGAACAACTTGGCTGCTTCCAATTTTTGTCAATTAGGAATAATGTTGTTATAAAGTATTGCATGCAGATTTTGTGTGGACATAAGTTTTCAAATAAGTCAGGCAAATATACGAGACTGAGGAAGAAACTACAAAAGATGAGCCTAGAGTATCCTACAGTACCAGAAAATAAGGGATTCCTCAAAAAATAAATCAAATCCCACAATGATGCGGGCTATGTCAAAAGGACACAGGAGCCAACTGAAAGAGCTCTCAATAACCAAAGCTAGAATAATTTGAAGCAAGATAAATAAAATAGTGATGGATTATAACTCAAGGTAAAAAATAAATATACATGAGTTCATATTGATATAAAGAATTTGTTTATACATAAGTAAATATGGAAGAGACAAATCTTCCATTCAGAAAATTTCCAAATACTTTATGTAGATATTTCTCCATGAAAGGAGTGGAGTGTGACTCCCCACTCCTTAAGTGGAATCTGCACATAGTGACTTCCTTCCAAAGAACACAATATGGAAAGAGAGAAAAAGAATAGGTTTACAGTGCATAAACTTGACAAACACTACTTCAGCCAAGTGATCAAGGTTAACATCAGCATTAGTAAATCATGTTGATAGTATGTACCCTTGATATGGTGTGAGGAAAATGGCACTTTACTTCTGTGTTTGTTCTTCCTCCCATACCTATAATCACAGACTAGTCATTAGAAAATCACCAGATATACCCTAATTAAAGAACATTCTTACAAAGTGTCTGACTGGTAATCTTCAAAACTTTCAAGGGCATCAAAGCAAGGAAAGTCTAAGACACTGTTACAGCTAGGAGGAACATAAGGAAATATGGTGACTAAATGTAATGCCTTAATCTAAAGGGGATCCTGAAACAGAAAAGGTACACTGGGTAAAAAGTAAGGAAATCTGAAGAAAGTATGGAATTTCACTAATAAAATTTGTCAATATTGGTTCATTAATTGTAACAAATATCCCATACTAACATAAGGTATTAATAATAAGAGAAACTGGGTATGAGTTATATAGAAATTATCTGTATTTTAAAAATAATTTTTCTGTAAATCTAAAAGTATTTTAGAATTTTAAAAGTTATTTTTTAAAATGCCTCAGCTTGGAGGCACCATGTGCTGATCATTGAAAGGAAGTGGTTAGGTCTTTCAGAAAGAGGGAAGTACGTGACTGGATAGCTTACTTGGTATTGATATTATTGGAAGGCACTGACTATTTATGATATTTGATTTCTGGGCTCCTAGTATGCTTTATTCCTTCTCCTCTTTTCTCAAAGTCTGTACATTAGTCTCCTCCCCATACAGGAGCTACTTGTGACAAGGAAATAGGTTTAGGTGTATGATAGGAATACTCTCTAATTTCATTATCAACACCCCAAAGCATAAGTCCAGTTTGGGGAAGAGGTCTGGTCTTCATGTGGTTTGAGTAGTTGATATAGCTTTGAATTTGTTTCTGCCATTGCCAAGTGAACTAGACATATTTTTTTATTGTTTTAGACCACCTATAATTGCTGTTCTGTTAGTAAAAGAATTGTCAAATATTAGCAATTTCATTTGGTTCAACTTGATCTCAAGAATAGAAGAGAATCAACATTTACTGGGTACCATGTTAAGGTTTTACATAGATTATATAATTTCATCCTCATAACAACCCTAAAGATAGGTACTATTAATAACTCTATTTTCTAGATGAGTTAAATAAGGCTTAAAGTAGTTGCCCTACTCATGATCTACGTTTCTTATTTATACTTATATATATGAAGGTTTGTTAAACTGAGCTACCTGTTGGCAATAGATATACTAGGATTTTTTAACTTTAGCTAACAACTAGTTATTTTCACATTACAAGAATAACGTCAACTCCAAACCATAAATTTACTAATTGCTCCTCCTTATGGAGCACATACATATTGAATGAAACATGATTCAGATCCACTTCTGATGCCCAAACTGATTTTCTCCTGACTATAGCATGCTGCTTTCCATGCCCATATTCTGGTTGTTTACATATCATATATAACTTAGTCTAGGTTCATCTACCAAATTCACATAAATACAAATCCTACAACTAGAGTATTTTCTTCAATTCTCTGTCAACTACACGGAACATAAACCAAAGACAAGAATAGCAATTAGTACCTTTGTTATCAGATATCATGTATACATATATATATATGTATACATATAGGTGACTCACTTTGCTATACAGCAGAAACTAACACAACATTGTAAAGCAATTATACTCCAATAAAGATGTTTAAAAAAAAAGAATCCTGCCAATGCAGGAGACACGGCATCTAGTCCTGGTCCGGGAAGATCCCACATACTGCAGAGCAACTAAGCCCATGCACCACAACTACTGAACCTGCGTTCTAGAGCCCATGATCCACAACAAGAGAAGCCACCGCAACTAGAGAAAGCCCACGTGCAGCAACGAAGACCCAATGCAGCTAAACATAAATAAATTAATTTATTTTTTAAAAAAGGCATAACAACTAACTTTAGCCAGTATTTAAATGGCTAACTTTGGAATAGCCTACCCAAGTAGAGGGAAGTATTGATGTTGAAAGCCATACCTGCTCTTCATTGAGATGCTCTAGGCAGAGACATGAACTACAGTGTTGTAAAAGGATTTCATGGTGATATGTGAGGCATCTCATTACCCCTCTGGTACAGAGAGTTGCATAATGGATGTGAGGCTAACAATCTTTTATCACCTTTTAACTGGCCCATTGGCTTGAGGGTGCATGGGGAGGATAAGTGTGCTTACCTTTAAGGATATTGAAAAAAGCTGAGCCGCAGACTCTTAGATGCAACTGCTTCCTTGACATCTTCATTACAATGTTGAATAAGCATCATAAAGTTAACATGTCTAAAAATGTTTCCATCTCCTCACTTCCTCCTCCACCACTTCCAGAATCATCATCCCCTCCTCAATCTTCTCCATCCAACTTAATGGAGATAGCATTTACTCAAGTTTTCAGATCCCTAATTTAAGAATTTTGATTTTTCTTTCTATCTCATTCCCTATATCTAATCCATCAGCACTTCTTATCAGCTCTACTTTGAAAATACTTTCCAAGTCCAACTACATCTTATCAATTCCACACTTACTCACCTTACTCCAGGCCACTATTACCTGAATGATTGTTTTCTGGTTGTCTTTTGATTGTTTCATCTGTATGGCTGTCTTCTGATTGTCTTCTGATTGTTTCATCTGTATGGTTGCCTTCTAACTGGTTTCTGGGGAAACCAGTGTTCTGGTTTCCTGTCCACAGGTGTCCTTTTGCAGTCTATTCTCCACACAAAATCCAGAAGAATTTTAACTTTTTAATGTGAATTATATCATAAGACTTCTGTGCTTAAACACCTCCAGTGGCTTCCCATCACAGTATAAAATTCAAATTCCTTCTCAGGGTTTACAGGACATGATATAGTATGTTTTTATGTCTTCTTGTCACTCTCTTGCCTATTCAATTACTATGCAAAGAGTGATCCTCCTTCATGTCCTCAAAACACAGTGAGACTGCCCTTCCTCTGAGTATTTCTCTTTGCTTTCTCATAGATCTTCCCTTACCTTACACCTTCTGTTTGTTTTAGTTCAAATGTTACTTTCTTGTAGAGTTTATCCCTATTTTATGTCCCTCATCTCTGTCCTGGAATCACTCTTTATCACAAGAATGTATTTCATTTTCTTCACAGAGCTTGTTATTATCTAAAGTTATAGTGTATATTTATAACACTCTTAACAAACCTAGGAGTTGGCAACAGTTGGCAAAAACACCTTTGAAATTTTACAGAGGGAAATGTAGCATAAAGGAAAGATCAGGGGATTTAGAATGAAATAGGCAATTTTAAGTCCCAGTTTTGTCACCATTCCATCATGACTATGGACCAGTTACTTAATTTTCTGTCTTTCAGTTTTATCATCTATAAAATAGAAATAAAAATGAGACTTACCACTGAGATACATAGTAATCAAATTGGCAAAAATTAAAGACAAAGAAAAATTATTAAAAGCAGCAAGGAAAAAGCAACAAATAATATACAAGGGAACTCCCATAAGGTTAATAGCTGATATCTCAGCAGAAACTCTACACGCCAGAAGGGAGTGGCATGATATACTTAAAGTGATGAAAGGGAAGAACCTACAACCAAGATTACTCTACTGGAAAGGATCTCTTTCAGATTTGATGGAGAAATCAAAAGCTTTACAGACAAACAAAAGCTAAGAGAATTCAGCACCACCTAACCAGCTCTACAACAAATGCTACAGGAAATTCTCTAAGTGGGAAACACAAGAGAAGAAAAGGACCTACAAAAAAAAAACACAAAACAATTAAGAAAATGGTCATAGGAACATACATATCAATAATAATCTGAAATGTGAATGGATTAAATGCTCCAACCAAAAGACACAGGCTTGCTGAATGGATACAAAATAAAGACCCATGTATATGCTGTCTACAAGAGACCCACTTCAGACCTAGGGACACATTCATACTGAAAGTGAGGGGATGGAAAAAGATATTCCATGCAAATGGAAAGCAAAAGAAAGCTGGAGTAGCAATACTCATATCAGATAAAATAGACTTTAAAATAAAGAATGATACAAGGGACAAGGAAGGACACTACATAATGATCAAGGGATCAATCCAAGAAGGAGATATAACATTTATAAATATATATGCACCTAACATAGGAGCACCTCAATACATAAGGCAACTCCTAAGGGCTATAAAAGAGGAAATCGACAGTAACACAAAAATAGTGGGGGATTTTAACACCTCACTTACACCAATGGACAGATCATGCAAAATGGAAATAAATAATGAAACAGAAGCTTTAAATGACACAATTGACCAGATAGATGTAATTAATATTTATAGGACATGCCATCCAAAAACAACAGATTACACTTTCTTCTCAAATGCGAACAGAACATTCTCCAGGATAGATCACATCTTGGGTCACAAATCAAGCCTCAGAAAACTTAAGAAAATTGAAATCATATCAAGCATCTTTTCTGACCACAATACTATGAGATTAGAAATGAATTACAGGGAAAAAAAACGTAAAAAACACAAACACATGGAAGCTAAACAATATGTTACTAAATAACCAAGAGATCACTGGAGAAATCAAAGAGGAAATCAAAAACCTACCGACAGACAAATGACAATGAAAACACGATGATCCAAAACCTATGGGATGCAGCAAAAGCAGTTCTAAGAGGGAAGTTTATAGCTATACAAGCCTACTTCAAGAAACAAGAAAAATTTCAAATAAACAATCTAACTTTTCACCTAAAGGAACCAGAGAAAGAAGAACAAACAAAACCCAAGGTTAGCAGAAGGAAAGAAATCATAAAAATCAGATCAGAAATAAATGAAACAAAGGAAACAATAGTAAAGATCAATAAAACTAAAAGCTGGTTCTCTTTGAAGGAAAAAAAAGTTGATAAAACATTAGCCAGACTCATCAAGAAAAAGAGAGAGAGGACTCAAATCAATAAAATTAGAAATGAAAGAGGAGAAGTTATAGCAGACACCACAGAAATACAAAGCATCCTAAGAGACTACTAAAAGCAACTCTATGTCAAGAAAATGGACAACCTGGAAGAAATGGACAAATTCTTAGAAAGGTATAACCTTCCAAGACTGAATCAGGAAGAAATAAAAAATATGAACAGACCAATCACAAGCAATGAAATTGAAACTGTGATTTAAAATCTTCTAACAAACAAAAGTCCAGGACCAGATGGCTTCACAGGTGAATTCTATTAAGCATTTAGAGAAGAGCTAACATCCATCCTTCTCAAACTCTTCCAATAAATTGCAGAAGAAGGAACACTCCCAAACTCACTCTATGAGGCCACCATCACCCTGATACCAAAACCAGACAAAGGTACTACAAAAAAAAGAAAATTTCATACCAATATCACTGGTAAATATAGATGCAAAAATCCTCAACAAAATTCTATCAAACAGAATCTAACCACCCATTAAAAAGATCATACACCATGACCAAGTGGGATTTATCCCCGGGATGCAAGGATTCTTCAATATATGCAAATCAATGTGATACACCATATTAACAAAGAATAAAAATCATATGATCATCTCAATAGATGCAGAAAAAGCTTTTGACAAAATTCAACACCAACTTATGATAAAAACTCTCCAGAAAGTAGGCATAGAGGGAACCTACCTCAACATAATAAAGACCATATATGAGAAACCCACACCAAGCATCATTTTCAATGGTGAAAAACAAAGCATTTCCTCTATGATCAAGAACAAGACAAGGATGTCCACTCGCTCCACTATTACTCAACATAGTTTTGGAAGTCCTAGCCAAAGCAATGAGAGAAGAAAAAGAAATCAAAATAATACAAATTGGTAAAGAAGAAGTAAAACTGTCACTGTTTGCAGATGACATGTTACTATACATAGAGAGTCCTAAAGTTGCCACCAGAAAACTCTAGAGCTAATCAATGGATTTAATAAAGTAGCAGGATACAAAATTAATGCACAGAAATCTCTTGCATTCCTATCCACTAATGATGAAAAATCTGAAAGAGAAATTAAGGAAACACTTCCATTTACTATTGCAACGAAAAGAATAAAATACCTAGGAATAAACCTACCTAGGGAGACAAAAGACTTGTGTGCAGAAAACTATAAGACAATGATGAAAGAAATTAAAGATGATACCAACAGATGGAGAGAAATACCATGTTCTTGGATTGGAAGAATCAATATTGTGAAAATGACTATACTACCCAAAGCAATCTACAGATTCAATGCAATCCCTATCAAATTACCAATGACATTTTTTACAGAACTAGAACAAAAACTCTTAAAATTTGTATGGAGACACAACAGACCCTGAATAGCCAAAGCTGCCTTGAGGGAAAAAACAGCTAGAGGAATCAGGCTTCCTGACACCAGACTATCCTACAAAGCTACAGCAATCAAGACAATATTGTACTGGCACAAAAACAGAAATATTGATCAATAGAACAGGATAGAAAGCCCAGAGATAAACCCTCGCATCTTTGGTCAACTAATCTATGACAAGGAGGCAAGGATATAAAATGGAGAAAAGACAGTCACTTCAATAAGTGGTGCTGGGAAACCTGGACAGCTACATGTAAAAGAATGAAATTAAACACTCTCTAACACCATGCACAAAAATAAACTCAAAATGGATTAGAGACCTAAATGTAAGGCCGGCCACTATAAAACTCTTAGAGGAAATCATTGGAAGAACACACTTTGACATAAATCACAGCAAGATCTTTTTTGATCCACCTCCAAGAGTAATGGAAATAAAAACCAAAATAAACAAATGGGACCTAATGAAACTTCAAAGCTTTTGCACAGTGAGGGAAACCATAAACAAGACGAAAAGACAACCCTCAGAATAGGAGAAAATATTTGCAAACGAATCAATGGACAAAGGATTCATCTCCAAAATATATAAACAGCTCAATATTAAAAAAAACAAACAACCCAATCCAAAAATGGGCAGAAGACCTAAATAGACATTTCTCTAAAGAAGACATACAAATGGCCAAGAAGCACATGAAAAGCTGCTCAACGTCACTAATTATTAGAGAAATGCAAACCAAAACTACAATGAGGTAGTGTATATATCTCATTGTAGTTTTGATACACTACCAAACGTAAAATAGATAGCTAGTGGGAAGCAGCCACATAGCACAGGGAGATCAGCTCGGTGGTTTGTGACCACCTAGAGGGGTGGGATAGGGAGGGTGGGAGGGAGGGAGATGAAAGAGGGAAGAGATATGGGAACATATGTATATGTATAACTGATTCACTCTGTTATAAAGTGGAAACTAACACACCATTGTAAAGCAATTATACTCCAATAAAGATTTAAAAAAAAAAAAAACGAAAACCCAATGCTAAAATGGGCAGAAGACCTAAATAGACATTTCTCCAAAGAAGACATACAGACTGCCAACAAACACATGAAAGGATGCTCAACATCACTAATTATTAGAGAAATGCAAACCAAAACTACAATGAGGTATCACCTCACACCAGTTAGAATGGGCATCATCAGAAAATCTACAAACAACAAATGCTGGAGAGGGTGTGGAGAAAAGGGAACCCTCTCTCACTGTTGGTGGGAATGTAAATTGATAGAGCCACTATCGAGAACAGTATGGAGGTTCCTTAGAAAACTGAAAATAGAATTACCATATGATCCAGCTATCCCACTACTGGGCATATACCCTGAGAAAACCATAATTCAGAAAGACAAATGTGCCCCAATGTTCATCGCAGCACTATTTACAATATCCAAGTCGTGGAAGCAACCTAAATGCCCATTGACAGATGAATTCATAAAGAAGATGTGGTACATATAGACAATGGAATATTACTCAGCCATAAAATGGAACAAAATTGGGTCATTTGTTGAGACGTGGATGGATCTAGACATTGTCATACTGAGAGAACTAAGTCAGAAAGAGAAAAACAAATATCGTATGTTAACACATGTATGTGGAACCTAGAAAAATGGTACAGATGAACTGGTTTGCAGAGCAGAAATTGAGGCCCAGATGTAGAGAACAGACGTATGGACACCAAGGGGGTAATGCGGCGGGGTGTTGGGTGTGGTGCTGTGATGAATTGGGTGATTGGGATTGACATGTATATGGTGATGTGTATAAAATTGATGACTAATAAGAACCTGCTGTATAAAAAATATATATATTATTCAAGTCATCCAATGATGGAATGACCCAGTTGATTGTATGACTGATTTGACCAATAACAGAGTAAAAAAAAAATGAGAATTACATCAAAATTTTCAGTGTGAAGATTAGATAAGGCTAGTGTCTCAGTATAGGGACTATTACATAGTAGATGCTCAACCGTCCTTTCCCCAAAGTGTTGATACCTTTCATTTTTAAACATCTGGTTTTGGTTCTCATGTGCTAGCCTAATCTCATTTCCTCATGCTATAGCCAAGGCCAATGGAAAATTTTCCAGTGGTGTTGGTGTCTCTTGATATGCCCTCCATTTTCCTTTTTACATGTTCTACTCTTATACTGTGTTTAAGACATAAGTGAAAATATAGACATAGCAAAGCCTCTCTTGTTGAGCTGGTCTTCAATGTAGTCTTTCTTTTCATGATTTCCATAAAATAACATTTATAGCCACAAGAGATGGGTTATAAGAACTTGGGGTTCCCTAAATTCTTGGATACTACTAAAGGTGATACCGACCTTAGGTTGTTAGTTATATTTACTCACTAGCTATGTGATTTGCTCCCACATACATGCCTCTCAGTTAATGATACTTTATATACATTATTATTTCATATTCACAAACCTATGATAATTTTGCATGATCTCCATTACAGATTGTTATGTGTCACAGACCTGCATGTGAAGAGACAAAAATAAAATATTAAGTCCATGTATGAGAAGGGTCTACTGTGATTTAATTTGTACCTATCAGTCCCTGCGTTGCCAGTCCTGTCAACAAAATCTTGAGTAATTTTTTTTCCAAGACAGGTGTAGTTTTGCTAATGCAGATGAACTATGTGTAAGCTCCTTATCTCCTGTACCCCTAGCTACTGAGTGGGATTCTGTTTCAAATCATATAAACCAACTAAGAGTTACAATTTACTGAGTACTTCCTTTGAACATCTTAAGTTCTTGAAAATTCTAATTTTCATGTATCCTTTGGTGAAGAGAGTGGGTTCATTCATCCAGTTATGTTCAAATACTGTTTCTACCTCTTACTGATGCTACAACCTTAGGAAATGTACTTAAATTCTTTGAGCCTCAATCTCCTCACTTGAAGACAATGGTAATCTTTACCTAGTAAGGTTTTTGAGGATCAAGTGAGGTAATGCATATAGAGATCATAAAATAGTGCCTGGCATGTACGAAGCACTCAGTAAGTGGTAACTCTACTTACTGTTAAACATGTTCCTTTTGAGGGTGGGGCTAGGTAGAAAACTATGATTTTTCTACATCACAGAGTGGTTTCTTGAAAGGGTCTCATGGTATTTCTTAAACTTTAGTGCATGAGACTCACCTGGGGGGGGGTTTGTAACTATACAAACTCCATGGCCTCATCCCTGGACTATCTGATTCCATAGGCCTAGGATGTGACTTATTTACCAAGCACTTGAGTTGATTCTAATGTTTATAGTCCATAAATCACATTTTGAAAAAGCAACAAAAATGAACATACCTGATTTTAATCATCCTTGAGAAAAAATAAGAATTTAAAAGTGTTGTCAGCAATAAAAATGAGAGCATTTAAAATCTTTCTGATGTTTCAAAAAGGTCATAGAGTATTCTTTGATTTTCTCCTCTGCGAATTTGAAACAGCCAGTGCTGCTACTGTCATGTAACATTAGTAAAGAAAAAGCTACTGGTGTAGAATTGAAAAGCCAAAAGGGACATCTAAAAGTGGGTAGTTGTCATAAATTTTCCTGTATCATACTGAGGGCTTGATATGAAAGTATTTTAGCAATATGAGTGATGACATAGTTTGTCTGTATGTACGTATATCAGATGTCTCCTTGGCAAATAAAAAGCAACAGTAACTCCTAATGTGTTATATATATTTTGTGTCTAATAATTGCTTTGAGGTACCGTCCTTCCCCCTCCCTGTGTCCTCAAGTCCATTCTCAACATCTACATATTTATTCCTGTCCTGCCCCTATGTTCTTCAGAACCTTTTTTTTTTTTTAGATTCCATATATATGTCTTAGCATATGCTGTTTGTTTTTTCTTTATGACTTCACTCTGTATGACAGACTATAGGTCCATCCACCTCACTACAAATAACTCAATTTCCTTTCTAACTATGGCTGAGTAATATTCCATTATATATATGTGCCACATCTTCTTTATCTATTCATGTGTCGATGGACATATAGGTTGCTTCCATGTCCTGGCTATTGTAAATAGTGCTGCAATGAACACTGTGGTACACATCTCTTTTTGAATTATGATTTTCTCAGGGTATATGCCCAGCGGTGGGATTGCTGGGTTGTACAGTAGTTCTATTTTTAGTTTTATAAGGAACCTCCATACTGTTCTCCATAGTGGCTGTATCAATTAACATTCATACCAACAGTGCAAGAGGGTTCCACTTTCTCCACACTTTCTCCAGCATTTATTGTTTGTAGATTTTTTGATGATGGCCATTCTGACTGGTGTGAGGTGATACCTCATTGTAGTTTTGATTTGCATTTCTCTAATGATTAGTGATGTTAAGCGTCATTTCATGTGTTTGTTGGCAATCTGTATATCTTCTTTGGAGAAATGTCTATTTAGGTCTTCTGCCCAGTTTTTGATTGGGCTGTTTGTTTTTTTGATATTGAGCTGGATGAGCTGCTTGTAAATCTTGTAGATTAATCATGTCAGTTGCTTCATTTGCAAATATTTTCTCCCATTCTAAGAGTTGTCTTTTCATCTTATTCATGGTTTCCTTTGCTGTGCAAAAACTTTTAAGTTTCTTTAGGTCCCATTGTTTTATTTTTGTTTTTATTTCCATTTCTCTAGGAGGTGGGTCAAAAAGGATCTTGCTGTGATTTATGTCATAGAGTGTTCTGCCTATGTTTTCCTCTAAGAGTTTTAGAGTGTCTGGTCTTACATTTAGGTCTTTAATCCATTTTGAGTTTATTTTTGTGTATGGTGTTATGGAGTGTTCTAATTTCATTCTTTTACATGTAGCTTAGCTGTCCAGTTTTCCCAGCACCACTTATTGAAAAGACTGTCTTTTCTCCATTGTATATTCTTGCCTCCTTTATCAAAAATAAGGTGACCATATGTGCATGGGTTTATCTATGGGCTTTCTATCCTGGTCCACTGATCTATATTTCTGTTTTTGTGCCAGTACCATATTGTCTTGATTACTGTAGCTTTGTAGTATAGTCTGAAGTCTGGGAGCCTGATTCCTCCAGCATTGTTTTTCTCTCTCAAGATTGCTTTGGCTAGTCGTGGTATTTTGTGTTTCCATACAAATTGTGAAATTTTTTTCTTCTAGTTCTGTGAAAAATGCCATTGACAATTTCATAGGGATTTTATTGAATCTATAGATTGCTTTGGGTAGTATAGTCATTTTCACAATATTGATTCTTCCAGTGCAAGAACATGGTATATCTCTCCATCTGTTTGTATCAGCTTTAATTTCCTTCATCAGTTTCTTATAGTTCTCTGCATACAGGTCTTTTTTCTCCCTAGATAGGTTTATTCCTAAGTATTTTATTCTTTTTCTTGCAATGGTAAATGGGAGTGTTTCATTAATTTCTCTTTCAGATATTTCATCACTAGTGTATAGGAATGCAAGAGATTTCTGTGCATTAATTTTGTATCCTGCAACTTTACCAAATTCATTGATTAACCCTAGTAGTTTTCTGGTGGCATCTTTAGGATTCTCTATGTGTAGTATCATGTCATTTGCAAAGAGTGACAACTTTACTTCTTCTTTTCCAATTTGCATTCCTTTGATTTCTTTTTCTTCTCTGATTGCTTTGGCTAGGACTTCCAAAACTATGTTGAATTATAGTGGCGTGAGTGGACCTCCTTGTTTTGTTCCTGATCTTAGAGGAAATGCTTTCAGTTTTTCAGCATTGAGAATTTTTGCTCTGGGTTTGTCATATATGACCTTTATTATGGTGAGGTAAGTTCCCTCTATGCCTACTTTCTGGAGAGATTTTATCATAAATGGGTGTTGAATTTTGTCAAAAGCTTTTTCTCAATCTATTGAGATGATCATATGTTTTTTTCATCTTCAATTTGTTAATATGTTGTATCACACTGATTGATTTGCATATACTGAAGAATCCGTGCATCCTTGGGATAAATCCCACTTAATCATGGTGTATGATCCTTTTAATGTCTTGTTGGATTGTGTTTGCTAGTATTTTGTTGAGGATTTTTACATCTATATTCATCAATGATATTGGTCTGTAATTTTCTTTTTTTGTAGTATGTTTGTCTGGTTTTGGTATCAGGGTGATGCTGGCCTCGTAGAATGAGTTTGGGAGTGTTCCTTCCTCTGCAATTTTTTGGAAGAGTTTGAGAAAGATGGGTGTTAGTTCTTCTCTAAATATTTGATAGAATTCTCCTGTGAAGCCATCTTGTCCTGGCCTTTTGTTTGTTGGCAGATTGTTAATCATACTTTCAATTTCAATGCTGTGTTTGGCCAGTTCATATTTTCTATTTCTTCCTGATTCAGTCTTGGAAAGTTATACCTTTCTAAGAATTTGTCCATTTCTTCTAGGTTTTCCATTTTCTTGGCATAGAGTTGCTTGTAGTAGTCTCTTAGGATGCTTTGTATTTCTGCAGTTTCAATTTTTATTTCTCCTTTTTCAATTCTAATTCTATTGATTTGAGTCCTCTCCATTTTTTTTCTTGATGAGTCTGGCTAATTGTTTATCCATTTTGTTTATCTTCTCAAAGAAGCAGCTTTTAGTTTTATTGATCTTTGCTATTTTTTCCTTCATTTGTTTTTCATTTATTTCTGAACTGATCTTTATGAGTTCTTTCCTTCTGCTAACTTTGGGGTTTTTTGTTCTTTCTCTAATTGCTTTAGGTGTAAGGTTAGGTGGCTCATTTGAGGTGTTTCTTGTTTCTTGAGGTAGGATTGTATTGCTGTAAACTTCCCTCTTAGAACTGCTTTTGCTGCCTCCCATAGGTTTTGGGTCATGGTGTTTTCATTGTCATAAAATTCTAGGTATTTTTTGATTTCCTCTTGTTTTCTACAGAGGTCTCTTGTTTATTTAGTAGTGTATTGTTTATCCTCCATGTGTTTGTATTTTTTACAGATCTTTTCCTGTAATTGATATCTAGTCTCATAGCATTGTTGTCAGAAAAGATACTTGATATGATTTCAATTTTCTTAAATTTACCAAGACTTGATTTGTGACCCAAGATATTATGTATCCTGGATAATGTTCCATGAGCCCTTGAGAAGAGAGTTTTCTATTGTCTTTGGATGGAATGTCCTATAAATAACAATTAAGTTCATCTTGTTTAATGTATCATTTAAAGCTTGTGTTTCCTTATTTATTTTCATTTTGGATGATCTGTCCCTTGCTGAAAGTGGCCTCTTAAAGTCCCCTACTCTGATTGTGTTACTGTCGATTTCCCCTTTTATGGCTGTTAGCATTTGCCTTATGTATTGAGGCGCTCCTATGTTGGGTGCCTAAATATTTACAATTGTTTTATCTTCTTCTTGGATTGATCCCTTGATCATTATGTAGTGTCCTTCTTTGTCTCTTGTAATAGTCTTTATTTTAAAGTCCATTCTGTCTGGTATGAGAATTGCTATGCCAGCTTTCTTTTGATTTCCATTTGCATGGAATATCTTTTTCCAACCCCTCACTTTCAGTCTGTATGTGTCTCTAGGTCTGAAGTGGATCTCCTGTAGACAGCATATATATGGGTCTTGTTTTTGTATCCATTCAGCCAATCTGTGTCTTTTGGTGGGAGCATTTAGTCCATTTACATTTAAGGTAATTATTGATATGTATGTTCCTATTCCCATTTTCTAAATTGTTTTGGGTTCATTATTATAGGTCTTTTCCTTCTCTTTTGTTTCTTGCCTAGAGAAGTTCCTTTAGCATTTGTTGTAAAGCTGATTTGGTGGTGCTGAATTCTCTTAGCTTGTCTGTAAAGGTTTTAATTTCTCAGTTGAATCTGAATGAGATCCTTGCTGGGTAGAGTAATCTTGGTTGTAGGTTTTTCCCTTTCATCACTTTAAATATGTCCTGCCACTCCCTTCTGGCTTGCAGAGTTTCTGTTGAAAGATCAGCTGTTAACCTTATGGGGATTCCCTTGTATGTTATTTGTTGTTTTTCCCTTGCTGCTTTTAATATTTTTCTTTGTATTTAATTTTTGATAGTTTGATTAATATGTGTCTTGTCATGTTTCTCCTTGGAATTATCCTATATGGGACTCTCTGCACTTCCTGGATTTGACTGAATATTTCCTTTCCCATATTAGAGAAGTTTTCAAGTATAATCTCCTCAAATATATTCTGAGTACCTTTCTTTTTCTCTTCTTCTTGGACCCCTATAATTCCTATGTTGGTGTGTTTAATGTTGGCTCAGAGTTCTCTGAGAGTGTCCTCAATTCTTTTCATTCTTTTATCTTTGTCTACTCTTTGGTAGTTATTTCCACTATTTTATGTTCCAGGGCCCTTATCCATTCTTCTGCCTCAGTTATTCTGCTTTTGATTCATTTTAGAGAATTTTAAATTTCATTTATTGTGTTGTTCTTCATTGTTTGTTTGCTCTTTATTTCTTCTAGGCCCTTCTAAAACGTTTTTGTATTTTCTCCATTCTATTTCCAAGGTGTTGGATAATCTTTACTCTCATTATTCTGAATTATTTTTCAGGTAGACTGCCTATTTCCTCTTCATTTGTTTGGTTTCTTCGGTTTTTACCTTGCTCCTTCATCTGCTGTATATTTCTCTGTCTTCTTATTTTGCTTAACTTACTGTGTTTGGGGTCTCCTTTTCACAGGCTGCAGTTTCATAGTTTCCATTGTTTTTGGTGTCTGCCCCCAGTGGCTAAGGTTGGTTCAGTGGGTTGTGTAAGCTTCCTGGTGGAGGGGACCGGTGCCTGTGTTCTGTTGGATGAAGTTGGATACTGTCTGTCTGGTGGTGTGTTTTGGGGTGCCTGTGACCTTATTATGATTTTAGGCAGCCTCTCTGCTAATGGGTAGGGTTGTGTTCCTGTCTTGCTAGTTCTCTGGCATAGGGTGTCCAGCACTGGAGCTTGCTAGTCCTTGATTGGAGCTGGTCTTAGTTTTGAGATGGATATCTCTGGGAGAGCTTTTGACCTTTGATACTATGTGGATCCGGGATGTCTCTGGTGGACCAATGTCCTGAACTCGGCTCTCCCCTCTCAGAGGGAAGCAGGCCTGCCCCAAACCGGAGCACCAAGACCCTGTCAGTGACACGGCTCTGCAGAAAAGGCAGAAAAAAAGGAAGAAAGAAAAATATAATAAAATAAAATTATTAAAACATTTTTTTTAATTATTAAAAATAAAATAATTAAAAAGTAATAAAAAAGAAAGAAAGAAGAGAGCAACCAAACCAAAAAACATATCTACAAATGATAGCAAGTACTAAAACTGTACTAAAAAATATTTAAAACATGGACAGACAGAACCCTAGGACAAATGATAAAAACAAAGCTATACAGACATAATCCCACAAAGAAGCATACACATACACACTGACAAAAGGAGGAAATGAAAAAATATATATATATATAAAAAGGAAGAGAGCAACCAAATCAATAAACAAATCTACCAATAATAATAAACTCTAAATACTAAACTAAGATAAACATAAAATCAGAAACAAATTACAGGCAGGAAGCAAACCCCACGTCTACAGTTACTCCCAAAGTCCACCACCTCAATTGTGAGATGATTTGTTGGCTATTCAGGTATTCCAGAGATGCAGGGTACATCAAGTTGACTGTGGAGATTTAATCCACTGCTCCTAAGGCTGCTGGGAGAAATTTCCCTTTCTCTTCTTTGTTTGCACAGCTCCTGGAGTTCGGCTTTGTATTTGGTCAGGCCTCTGCATGTAGGTTGCCTGAGGGCATCTGTTCTTCGCCCAGACAGGAGGGGGTTAAAGTAGCAGCTGGTTAGCGGGGCTAACTCAGGCAGGGGGGAGGGAGTGTTATAGAATGCGGGCGAGCCTGTGGCTGCAGAGGCCAGTGTGATGTTGCACCAGCCTGAGGTGTGCCCTGTGTTCTCCCGGGGAAGTTGTCCCTGGATCATGGGACCCAGGCAGTGGCAGGCTGCACAGCCTCCCACGATGGCAGGTGTGGATAGTGACCTGTGCTTGCACACAGGCTTCTTGGTGGCTGCAGTAGCAGCCTTAGCGTTTCATGCCCGTCTCTGGTGTCTGCGCTGATATCCACGGCTGGCGCCCGTCTCTGGGACTTTTTTAGGTGGTGCTCTGAATCCGCTCTCCTCGTGCACCCGGAAAAAATGGCCTCTTGACTTTTAGGCAGTTCCAGACTTTGTCCTGGACTCCCTCCCGGCTAGCTGTTGTACATTAGCCCCCTTCAGGCTGTGTTCATGCAGCCAACCCCTGTCCTCTCTCTGGGATCTGAACTCTTAAGCCCAGAGCCTCAGCTCCCAGACCCCACCCACCCCGGCTGTTGAGCAGACAAGCCTCTCAGGCTGGTGAGTGCTGGTCTGCACTGATCCTCTGTGAGGGAGTCTCTCCACTTTACCCTCTGCACTCCTATTGCTGTGCTCTCCTTGTGGCTCCAAAGCTTCCCCACCCACCCACCCCACCCCATCTCCGCCAGTGAAGGGGCTTCCTAGTGTGTGGAATCTTTTCCTCCTTCACAGCTCCCTTCCAGATGTGCAGGTCCTGTCCCTATTCTTTTATCTTTTTTTTCTTTTGCCCTACCCAGGTACGTGGGGAGTTTCCTGTCTTTTGAGAAGTCTGAGGTCTCCTGCCAGCGTTCAGTAGGTGTTCTGTAGTAGTTGTTCCACATGTAGATGTATTTACAATGTATTTGTGGGGAGGAAGGTGATCTCCACTTCTTACTCCTCTGCCATCTTGAAGGTCTCCGGCCCTATATTGTTTCTACATTGCCTTTCTGACTCAGCAAGACAATAGGAAGCAGGCAGTACTGCCCCTAAGCACACTAACACTACCTCAATTTCTGTCTTGCTGTCATTGCTGAGTATTTAATCACATCTCCCAAAACACTCAAAAAAAGAGAAACTTTCAAGTATTTGGAGGATTGGATGTATTCTTGGGTTGGTCATAGGACTTCCATGTTCTGGGAAATGGAGCTCTTGAAAATGGTGATAAGATATGGAAATCTCAGGCTGTTGTTTAAGAACATGCTAACTGCTTAGTAATTGGTACTATATCTATTTTTTATAAAGCATATTTGTAACTCTTCTTAGTCTGCAGGATGGAAGTAAAAAGGACTATAAATAATCCTTCACCTGGTCCTGCTATAGACTCTGGAACACACTTGTAAGCTCTCTTGGGGATGAAGGTTAAGGTACGGCTATGACCCAAGGACAAGATAGACATAACTGACCCTTACAAGGATTTTTAACTTAGAACGTTGCCATTATTAGAACCAGTTGAGTTCAGGCAATAATTGACAAATTCATTTCAGAATGGTAAGCAGGGCATGAAATGATTCTGTGTACAGTTCATTTTGGTCTATCAAGTAAATCACTGCCAACTTCCAGTTAAACATGGCAGAGTAAACATGCATTAATCTCTGGTCCCTCCTTAACTCCACTAATAGGATAAAAAGACATAAATCTACAGGAAAAAGTGAACAGCAGAGCAGATGAAATGTTAACACAATTTTGGAAGGTGAAAAGCAGATGAACAAATGGAAAGTCATGGCAGAGGGGGAAAAAACTAAAAATTCTGAGGAAAATATGTAATTATAGCACCCTGCATCTCTCAGGGGTTAATAGTAGTTATATAGTCCTAGTAATTATATAATTCAAACATTGAATTTTGATTTAACCCAAAATAATTATATAAATCTATGGTGAGTATGAGACAAGGAGGAGAGAGAGAGAGAGAGAGAGAGAGAGAGAGAGAGAGAGAGAGAGTGTGTGTGTGTGTGTGTGTGTGTGTGTGTGTGTGTAAGAGTGATAAGTCTTTGTTTTTTACAGCAGAAAGATGATAGAAAGTATAATAAAACTGAAAATCCAGAAAATGTAAGCATGTTATCAGCAATCATGGAGGTAAATACCAAAAGAAATAGTTAAACATTTCCTACTGGGAAAGGAATCTGGAATGTAGAGCAGAGGAGTAGGGGATGACTCTTTTCTGTTATAAGCCTTATAGAACTATTGGATTTTTAAATAATGTGAATACATAAAATTAATTAAAAGCACAATATTTAAAAAGAAAGGTAAAAATACAGAGAAAAGTAAAGGTCATGTTTCCTTTGCTTCTTAGATAGATCAATAAAGTGATAATTAGTAGATACAGATTTATATTTTGCCCTTTTGCATAGTTCTTTTTCCTGTGCTGTATGGAATTTTTCTTTGTGTGAAGGTGACTTTGGTCAGTGGGAGGTTCTTACTTAAAAGTTCTGCATAGGAGTGTTGCCTGACCTCCAGAATCTGACTCCTGAATAGAAAGTAATAAGTTGTCAAGTATGCATGCTGTTTCTTCAGAAAGCAAGCTCTCTTCCGAAGTTGTTGTGGTGAGTAATGGACCATTAGCCAGAAATTTCATTTATATAACATCATAACGTTCAATTGGTCATGTTAACAAATGCCTCCTGATCATGTTGATGGTGCTATTATATTTTTTTGTTATTGACATTTAGGGACCCAGCATAAACTTATTTTCTGGCATAAAATAGACTTGCTCTCTTCAAGGAAAACTACTTTTTTTCATTGTTTAGGAAAATTACATTTGTTCATTACTAAAGTAAAACCTATACCTTAAGGAGTTTATTTATTTTTTGGCATGCATCTCCACCTCCAAAAATTTACCTTTAAATAAATATAGTTTTCAATTTTTTGAAGAATTGCTCTTACATATAAAATAAAAGTTTTCTCTTAGATCCTTTGAATTACATATTTCTCTGTGACCCTTGTTTAGTGCCTGTGTCCAATTATATTTAATTAGATTCTGGAAAACTTCTGTTTTTCTTTTTATGAACATTATTAAATACACTAAACAAATATAGGTTTAATCAGAATTAAGATGAGTATTATGAAATACTGGTATACCTGTGGCTTTTCACAAATACAAAGACTATATAGATTTTAAACTGTTTTTTGTTTGTTTTTCATTTGTAATGGGAGATGTAAAATCAGACTTTTCACATTTTGGTACATTGCTTTCAGTTATTCACTTATCGAAAAATATTTGACCACTTGCAATTGTGTCAGTCACTGTGATAAATGGTGAACATGTGATGGAAGATGAGAACAACATGATACCTTCTTCATTAACCTTACATTCCAGTCAAGGAGACAGAAGAAAATGTAAAATGACTATACAAATAAAAGAATTGCAAATTGGGTTGAATGCAATGAAGGAGGCACACAAGGAGCTAAGAAAAAAATAAGGAATAAATATCTTTTAGATTGGTCATTACAGAAGATCTGTTTGAGGACATGACATTTAAACTTGGACCTAAAAATTAAGGAGCTGCCTATATGAAGACTGGCATGGTAGTAGTAGAAAGAGCATTCCTAACAGAAGAAGCAGAACCTATAAAGGACAGGAAGCAGGAAAGTGTTTGGTGCTTTACAAGAAGTGAAAGGAATGTAAGAGAGCTGTGGTCTCATCTTTTATAAGAGGAAGTTGATAGATAATATCTAAAAATGAATGACTAGAAGCAGAAGGATGTTTATTTATAAACATATGGGTAAATACTAGAGGAAGTGTCATGCAAGTGGCTGGAATAGAGTGAGCAAGGGCAAAGGTGTAGGAGATGAGGTTGCAAAGTTGGCAGGGGCTACCTGCTACAGAGAATTCTAAGCCTTAGTAAAGAATTTGACTTTTAATCTAAGTCTAATGGGGAGCCACCAAAGGGTTTAAATCAGTGGAATGAGGTGAATTGACTTATATTTTGAGATAATTTTTGTTTCTGTGAGTAGAATGGATTTTGGGAAACACAAGATTGGAAAACAGGGAGACAGGGATGCTATGGCAAAGAGAAATGATAGTAGTATGTATGAGAACAGTGTCAATGGACATAGAATTTGATGGCTCAAATTCTACAGGTTTTGATGGTAAAATCATAGGTTGTATTAATGGATTGGATGTAAAGGTAGGAGACTTGGCAGAATTGATGATAACTCTTAGGTTTCTAGCTTGGAGGAATGTAATGCCATTTACTTAGGTGAAGAAGACCAGTATGAGACAGGGAACAATTAAGAGATCCATATACTATACGATGTTAAAGTTTTGATTTCTGTGAAACATTCAAGTGGGAAAGTCAATCAGGCATTTGATTTGACAAGATTAAGTCTGTTCTGATGCTTTATTTCTAGAAAACAATGTACACACTTGACTTTTTAAATTAGCTCCATAGAAGGATGAATAATATACAAATAACATTTGTTTACCTTTTAAAATACTGATTAGTCAACCGTCTGCCTCCACAAGTATGTTAGACATAAGAATTGCTTGTCTGTCTGCCTATCTATCTATATCTATCATCTATATTTTATGTCTTTCTGGCTATTTAATTATCATCTAGTAGCCATATCCACCTGCTACTAAAATTAATTTGAAGTGGCTTATGTTAAAAGATACATATACTAAAGTGTTGCTAAGCTAAATTATCAGGGTTCTATGGAGGAGAGGGGAGAAGTTGACAGGGTAACATTTAAGTACAATCCCTAAAACGACTGTATTTTCTGAACTGGAAATTGTGACTTGACACAGAATCTGACAATGTCACATTTTTCTTCCTAAATCTGTGAATGTATTTACATTGAGTTTTACAAACGTAGAAAATAAAATGTATATATGTGTATATACATCTATCTATATTTATCTATATAAATATAGATATAGATAAAAATCTATAGTTATAGATTTTTTTAAGAATAAACTTACATGAAGTCATGGCTGTGTTTGTAAAGTCACAGATCATTTCTATATCATGTGTTCCTGGCTGAGGAAGCATAAGATGCTGTTGGGAAGATGCCTAAAGAGAACAAGTATATGGGCCCGATTGAAAATGTGGTAGAAGTTCAGAGAAGGGAAAGTGTGGGACAGTGGATGAAGTAGTTAATTGGATCTTGGATATACTTGAGATTTGAAAGTGAATAGAGTATTTTCCTTAAAGTATACTCAGTAGCCCATAGGATTCAGGAAAAATTATATCTGTTTCATAGCAGAAAAAAATAATTAAAGGGATATGATAAATGTCTTCTTTAGAGTTAAGACAGTTTTAACTCATACTGCTACCTGAGGCATATATATCCTCCCCAGGACTGGCTGTCATAAAGTATGATATTTATTGGCAAAATGGGAGCAAAGGAACAGTGTTTCCTAAGATGGTTCTACCTAAATATTCATTACCTTTGTTCTCGCTTATCAGTGTGATGGGTGGTATACTAACAAGACTTCCACCTACCTGCGGGAGAGTTTGGTACCCTTTAGTTCATTCATTTCTTTACTCTTTCTTATATTTAGTCAACATTAATTTGTCACTTACTATGTATCCAGTACCCAGCGAAAAAGTGGGAATACAGAGATAAATTTATAATTCCCTGCCTTCCTTCCAGGACTTCACAGTCTAGTGGCAATGTAATAAAATAAAATGGTTAACACTTACTGAGCACATAATCTGAGCTAAGTGCTTTCGAGATATCATATCATTTCACTGACACAACCTCATTATGTAGTTACTAAGTATATTTTTTAAATAGAAGGAAAGAAGGGCCCAGAGAGTGCCTTGTTCAAGGTCGGATAGTCAGCTGGTCTTTGAATTCAGGCATTGGGTTCCCAAAGCATGCTCTTCATTATGGTGCTCTTCTTTCTCTTGGATCACCATCCTGAGCTTGTGATATCTAGCTGCTTAGGAAAATGTCTGGTAGGACTCAAAGGGCCTGAAGAAGGGGAACGGTGTTAATTATATTTTGTGAGAGAAAATCCTCAAACTATTTTTCCCCCTGCCTTTTTCCTTTCATGCCTCCAAATCTTATCCCCAGCTGAAACAAATAAGAAAATATGCAAACAAAACCCCCAAAATTATCTCAGGTAATCTGAGATATTAGATAAACCCCTAATTATCTCAGGTATCTCAGCCTCAGGTAATAGCATCTTATTGATAAATTGAAACAGAATAATTACTTGGGATGCAGTTTGTATCATTTATGCTGTGGTCTTACAAAGATAAAAACCCAGGCCACATTTGTGTTGAAGTGATTTCAAAAACTGAAATTGAATTTCTATAACATAAGCAAACCTTGACCACTAAAGATTAGAACAATCTTTGATAATTAGGTGAAGTGTGCTTTGGGTAGATGTAATTAAAAAGATAGCAGGAAAGCTCCATATCTCATCCCAAATCACTTTTTATTAACTTGCCTGTGATCACATTTTTAGTAATCATCCCTTTGGAAAAAGACATTACCATTTCCAGACATTAAGCAAGTATTATTTTAGCATCTTAAAGTATGTGAAACTATTAGATGACTCTCTTTTTTGAGAAAAAGGCTCAGAGGCAATGGCTGCCATCATGGTGGCAGGTAGAAGATGACAGTGTAATTTTAGATCTTGTACATTTTGCCTGTTTTCAAATACTTCATAGGGTTGATTTATATTGCAAAACATCAGAGTCATCAAACAATAGCCTACATTTCTCTCATAAAGTTATGTAAAAGGTTTCTTCATTCATTCATTTAATAATTGTTTACAGAATTATTTGTAATAGCAAAATATGGAAAGAACCTATGCCCTTCAAAAAAGGACTAAGCACATAAATTATGGTATATACACAAAGCAGTCATAAAAGAGAATGATAAACACTCTGTGTACTAATACGGGTCAGTACAGTGTTTATTGTATGCCATTTTTTTGTAAGAAAGAGGTGAAATGAGAGTATGTATTCATATTTTCTTATGTTTGTATAAAGAACCACCTTGAAGATAAATAAGCAAGGAATAGGGGCAGCAGAGGGAAATGACGAAACTGGGGCAGAAGTGGGAGACAGACTTCTCAAATTTATTTTGAACATCATGAAAGAATCACTTATTAAAAATGTAAGTTAGATAGTCTCATCCACCAGAGGGAAGACAGCAGAAGCAAGAAGAACTACAATCCTGCAGCCTATGGAACAAAAACCACATTCACAGGAAGATAGACAAGATGAAAAAGCAGAGAACTATGTACCAGATGAAGGAACAAGATGAAACCCCAGAAAAACAACTAAATGAAGTGGAGATAGGCAACCTTGCAGAAAAAGAATTCAGAATAATGATAGAGAAGATGATCCAGGACCTCTGAAAAAGAATGGAGGCAAAGATCGAGAAGATGCAAGAAATGTTTAACAAAGGCCTAGAATAATTAAAAAGCAAACAAACAAATGAACAATACAATAACTTAAATGAAAAATACACTAGAAGGAATCAATAGCAGAATAACTGAGGCAGAAGAACGGATAAGTGACCTGGAAGACAGAATGGTGGAATTCACTGCTGCAGAACAGAATAAAGAGAAAAGAATGAAAAGAAATGAAGACAGCCTAAGAGACCTCTGGGATAACATTAAACCAATAACATTCACATTATAGGGGTTCCAAACGGAGAAGAGAGAGAGAAATGGCCAGAGAAAATATTTGAAGAGGTTATAGCTGAAAACGTCCCTAACATGGGAAAGGAAATAGTCACCCAAGCCCAGGAAATGAAGCGAGTCCCACACAGGATAAACCCAAGGAGAAACACGCCGAGACACAGTAATCAGATTGGCAAAAATTAAAGACAAAGAAAAATTATTGAAAGCAGCAAGGGAAAAACTACAAATAACATATAAGGGAACTCCCATAAGGTTAACAGCTGATTTCTCAGCAGAAACTCTACAAGCCAAAAGGGAGTGGCATGATATACTTAAAGTGATGATAGGGAAGAACCTACAACCAAGATTACTCTACCTGGCAAGTATCTCATTCAAATTCGATGGAAAAATGAAAAGCTTTACAGAGAAGAAAAAACTAAGACAATTCAGAACCACCAAACCAGCACTACAACAAATGCTAAAGGAACTTCTCTAAGTGGAAAACACAAGAGAAGAAAGGGACTTACAAAAACAAACCCAAAAGAATTAAGAAAATGGTCATAGGAACATACATATCAATAATTACCTTAAACGTGAATGGATTAAGTGCTCCAACCATAAGACAGAGGATTGCTGAATGGATACAAAAACATTCACATTATAGGGGTCCCAGAAGGAGAAGACAAAGGCAAAGGACCAGAGAAAATATTTGAAGAGATTATAGTCGTAAACTTCCCTAATATGGGAAAGGAAATAGCCACCTGAGTACAGGAAGTGCAGAGAGGCCCATACAGGATAAACCCAAGGAGAAACACACCAAGACACATAGTAATCAAATTGGCAAAAATCAAAGATAAAGAGAAATTATTGAAAGCAGCAAGGGAAAAATGACAAATAACATACAAGGGAACTCCCATAAGGTTAAAAGCTGATTTCTTAGCAGAAACTCTACACGCCAGAAGGGAGTGGCATGATATACTTAAAGTGATGAAAGGGAGGAACATATAACCAAGATTACTCTACCCATCAAGGATCTCATTCAGATTCGATGGAGAAATCAAAACCTTTCCAGACAAGCAAAAGCTAAGAGAATATGGCACCACCAAACCAGCTCTACAACAAATGCTAAAGGAACTTCTCTAAGTGGGAAGCAAGAGAAGAAAAGGACCTACAAAAACAAAACCCAAAACAATTAAGAAAATGGTAATAGGAACATACATATTGATAATTACCTTAAACGTGAATGAATTAAATGCTCCAACCAAAAGACACAAGCTTGCTGAATGGATACAAAAACAAGACCCATATATATGCTGTCTACAAGAGACCCACTTCAGACCTAGGGACACATACAGACTGAAAGTGAGGGGATGGAAAAAGATATTCCATGCAAATGGAAATCAAAAGAAAGCTGGAGTAGCAATACTCTCATATCAGAAAATAGACATTAAAATAAAGAATGATACCTGAGACTAGGAAGGACAATACATATTGATCAAGGGATCATTCCAAGAAGAAGATATAACAATTATAAATATATATGCAACCAACATAGGAGCACCTCAATACATAAGGCAAATGCTAACAGTCATAAAGGTAAAATCAACAGTAACACAATAATAGTAGGGTACTTTAACACCCTGCTTTCACCAATGGACAGATCATCCAAAATGAAAATAAATAAGGAAACAAAAGCTTTATTTGTTACATTAAACAAGATGGATTTAATTGATATTTATAGGACATTCCATCAAAAAACAGCAGATTACACTTTCTTCTCAAGTGCACATGGAACATTCTCCAGGATAGATTACATCTTGTGTCACAAATCAAACCTCAGTAAATTTAAGAAAATTGAAATCATATCAAGCATCATTTCTGACCACAATGCTATGAGATTAGAAATGAATTACAGGGAAAAAATGTAAAAAACACAAAGACGTGGAGGCTAAACAGTACTTTACTAAGTAACCAAGAGATCACTGGAGAAATCAAAAAATACCTAGAGACAAATGACAATGAAAACACGATGATGCAAAACCTATAGGATGCAACAAAAGCAGTTCTAAGAGGGAAGTTTATAGCTATTCAAGCCTACCTCAAGAAACAAGAAAAATCTCAAATAAACAATCTAAACTTACACCTAAAGGAACTAGAGAAAGAAGAACAAACAAAACCCAAAGTTAGCAGAAGGAGAGAAATCATAAGGATCAGATCAGAAATAAATGAAATAGAAACAAAGAGAACAATAGCAAAGATCAATAAAACTAAAAGCTGGTTCTCTTTGAAGGTAAAAAATATTGATAAACCATTAGCCAGACTCATCAAGAAAAATAGGGAGAGGACTCAAATCAATAAAATTAGAAATAAAAAAGGAGAAGTTACAACAGACACTGCAGAAGTACAAAGCATCATAAAAGACTACTACAAGCAACTCTGTGCCAAGAAAATGGACAACCTGAATGAAATGGACAAATTCTTAGAAAGGTATAACCTTGCAAGACTGAATCAGGAAGAAATAGAAAATATGAACAGACCAATCACAAGCAATGAAATTGAAACTGTGATTAGAAATCTTCCAACAAACAAAAGTCCAGGACCAGATGGCTTCACAGGTGAATTCTATCAAACATTTAGAGAAGAGCTAACACCCATCCTTCTCAAACTCTTCCAATAAATTGCAGAGGAAGGAACACTCCCAAACTCATTCTATGAGGCCACCATCACCCTGATACCAAACCAGACAAAGATACTACAAAAAAAGAGAATTACAGACCAATATCACTGATGAATACAGGTGCAAAAATCCTCAACAAAATTCTAGCAAACAGAATCCAACAACACATTAAAAGGATCATACACCATGACCAAGTGGGATTTATCCCAGGGATGCAAGGATTCTTCAATATACGAAAATCAATCAATGTGATACACCATATTAACAAATTGAAGAATAAAACCATATGATCATCTCAATAAATGCAGAAAAAGCTTTTGACAAAATTCAACACCAATTTATGATAAAAACTCTCCAGAAAGTGGGCATAGAAGGAACCTACCTCAACACAGTAAAGGCCATATATGACAAACCCACAGGAAACATCATTCTCAATGGTGAAAACCTGAAAGCATTTCCTCTAAGATCAGGAACAAGACAAAGATGTCCACTCTCACCACTATTATTGAACATAGTTTTGGAAGTCCTAGCAATGGCAATCAGAGAAGAAAAAGAAATAAAAAGAATACAAACTGGAAAAGAAAACTGTCACTGTTTCCTGATGTCATGATACTATAAATAGAGAATCCTAAAAATGTCACCAGAAAACTACCAGAGCTAATCAATGAATTTGGTAAAGTTGCAGGATATGAAATT
Organism: Lipotes vexillifer; assembly: GCF_000442215.2. Taxonomy (NCBI): domain Eukaryota; kingdom Metazoa; phylum Chordata; class Mammalia; order Artiodactyla; family Lipotidae; genus Lipotes; species Lipotes vexillifer. The sequence goes on from NW_006793272.1 coordinate 3,022,529, forward strand.
AATGCACAAAAATCTCTTCCATTCCTATACACTAATGATGAAAAATCTGAAAGAGAAATTAAGGAAATACTCCCATTTACCACTGCAACAACAGGAATAGAAGACCTAGGAATAAACCTACCAAGGGAGACAATAAAACTGTATGAAAAAAACTGTAAGACACTGATGAAAGAAATTAAAGATGATACCAACAGATGGAGAGATATACCATGGCCTTGGATTGGAAGAATCAATATTGTGAAACTGACTATACTACCCAAAGCAATCTACAGATTCAATGCAATCCCTATCAAATTACCAATGGCATTTTTTTTGGAACTAGAACAAAAAAATCTTAAAATTTGTATGGTGACATAAAAGACCCCGAATAGCCAATGCAGTCTTGAGGGAAAATAACGGAGCTGGAGGAATCAGACTCCCAGTCTTCAGCCTATGCTACAAAGCTACAGTAATCGAGACAATATGGTAGTGGCACAAAAACAGAAACATAGATCAATGGAACAAGATAGAAAGCCCAGAGATAAACCCATGCACCTATGGTCAACTAATCTATGACAAAGGAGGCAAGAATATACATGGAGAAAAGACAGTGTCTTCAATAAGTAGTGCTGGGAAAACTGTAGAGCTACATGTAAAAGAATGAAATTAGAACACTCCCTAACACCAAACACAAAAATAAATTCAAAATGGATTAGAGACCTAAATGTAAGGCTGGCCACTATAAAACTCTTAGAGGAAAACATAGGGAGAACACTCTGACATAAATCACAGCAGGATCTTTTTTGATCCACCTCATAGAGTAATGGAAATAAAAACAAAAATAAACAAATGGGACCTAATGAAACTTCAAAGCTTTTGCACAGCAAAGGAAACCATAAACAAGACAAAAAGACAAAAACCCTCAGAATGGGAGAAAATATTTGCAAACGAATCAATGGACAAAGGATTAATCTCCAAAATATATAAACAGCTCATCAAGCTGAATATTAAAGAAACAAACAACCCAATCCAAAAATGGGCAGAAGTAAATAGACATTTCTCCAAAGAAGATATACAGATGGCCAAGAAGCACATGAAAAGCTGCTCAACATCACTAATTATTAGAGAAATGCAAATCAAAACTGCAATGAGGTATCACCTCACACCAGTTAGAATTGGAATCATCAGAAAATCTATGAACAACAAATGCTGGAGAGGGTGTGGAGGAAGGGGAACCCTCTCGCACTGTTGGTGGGAATGTAAATTGATACAGCCACTATGGAGAACAGTATGGAGTTTCCTTAAAAAACTAAAAATAGTATTACCATATGATTCAGCAATCCCACTACTGGGCATATTCCCAGAGGAAACCATAATTCAAAAAGACACATGCACCACAATATTCATTGCAGCACTATTTACAATAGCCAGGTCATGGAAGCAACCTAAATGCCCATCGACAGACGAATGGATAAAGAAGATGTGGTACATATATACAATGGAATATTACTCAGCCATAAAAAGGAAGGAAATTGAGTCATTTATTGAGACTTGGATGGATCTAGAGACTGTCATACAGAGTGAAGTAAGTCAGAAAGAGAAAAACAAATACTGTATATTAACGCATGTATGTGGAGCCTAGAAAAATGGTACAGATGAACTGGTTTGCAAGACAGAAATAGAGACACAGATGTAGAGAACAAATGTATGGACACCAAGGGGGGAAAGCCACAGGGGGTGGGGCTTGTTGTGTGATGAATTGGGTGATTGGGATTGACATGTATACACTGCTGTGTATAAAATTGATGACTAATAAGAACCTACTGTATAAAAAATAAATAAAATAAAATTTAAAATTTTTTTTAAAAAGTATGGGACACATAGCTGAGGCTCAGATACATGTGCTGGTGTATAGTCAGATGATTACAGGGAGAAGTCACATGGGTATTGGGGTTTGTAGGCACAAGCAGAATCTGAAATAAGTTTAGAGGGAATATTCAAGATGTTTTACATCTTGCTCTTAAAATTATATTCAATTTCTTGAGAAATTGAAGATTTTTTTGTCTTTTTCATTAATAATCAAAATAAGATTACATTTATAAATATTTTTATATATAGTCTATGCATTTAAACTTCAGTGAGTTAGCTATCTGTTTTGACAAACTGAATAATCTGTTGTAAAAAAAAATGTAAAAACATCAAAATAGTAATTGTCCCATGAAAATCCTACCTAAGAATAGGATTCCTTTAAACAAAGCAGTATGGTCTGGGGGCAAGTGTCCTCTACTTAGAATCATAATATCTATGAGAATATAAATTAATTTAAGAGTTATTAAAAGGTGCTGTCATGGAGTTATATTGATCTTGGATTCTGAATATTGACTGCCTGGGATAAAATCCTGGCTGTCCAATTATTAATCATGGATTAGATTAGATGATGTATGTAAAAGAACACACCTGGCACAAGGTAAGTGCTCATTATAAAATGAAAATTTAGGATGCTCTTACATTTTAAAAAGAATAATAGGGATATTTTACATGCTATTGTAGGGCCAATCAGAATGATCATTTTGGAAAGGGTAAACTTAAGTATATGCAATATAATTTAAATTTCAAAAGTGATTGCCATACATGGAACAAATGCTGGGGTCAGAAGCTGTTTATAGCTGGCTTATAGCCATTTTCTACCTGAGTTCCTGCTTGAATTCCAGTTGAATGCCTTTTCCTACAACCATACATGTTGCCAAATTGTTATCTGCAAATTGGCAGGGAGAACCATTTCCATGGTGTCATGTTTGCCAACTTAGAGTCCTACCTTATTCTTGCCCAAATGAATCTTATGTTTCATGGTGACTGGGGCCTCTGTAGCACCTATGCTAACAACAGCTAACATGATGATTATTCATTTTTTATGTTGAGTAAAAACATGAAGGTTATATGAAAACTCTGTGCTATTTTTGCAAATTTTCTATAAATCTAAAATTATTTTGAAATAAAAAGTTAAAAATATATGTAGCTTCACAAAATAGGGATGTACAAATGCTGCAAATACTATACAACATAAGAAAATATTCCCAAGCTCATTAATAATAATGGTAATGCAAATTAAAACAAAAATGAGATGCTATTACTCATAAAGACTATCAAGTGTTAGAATGTGGAGAAATAGGAACTCATACAATGATGTGGAAGAATAAGTTGGTATATTTTCTTTGGAAAATGTTTTGTCAATATTTAGAAAAGTTCAAGTTATACAGATGCTGTGATTTAGCAAATACACCCTTAAGTGTATACACTAGAGAAACTTTATATACAAGAAGGTTTATAGCAGCATTGCTCATGATAGTCTCAAAGGGGAAACAACCCAAATCCATCCACAATAGAAGAGAAAAATAGGTTGTTTTCATGTATGGCATCATAGTCAAGATACCTATTGCTCCCTCCTGAGCCTGTCCCTATGGGTGGATACTACTTCTCATCCTATTTCTATCAGTCTTGGCTATGCGAATTGCCAAAGAAATGTGAGTGGAAGTGATACTTGCCATGGCAGTCATTGTGCAGACTTCCCCTTTTGTCCATCTTCCCCTTTTACCTTTCAATGAGACCAGTAATGGTGCATATAGGGTCTGCTTTTTTAGCGTGGGTCTTATAATGAAGAAGACAAAAAGCAGAGGGGCAAACAAACTGGAAAGAAAATACAATATGAGAAACAAAGCTTTGTTTCTGAAAGATCCTAAGATTTGGGTTGTTTGTTAAAGCTGACTAATATGACTGTGATATGTTCAGGCCTTGCAATATTATATGGCAATGAAAACAGTTGAACTAATGGTACAGCCGACAATTGGAATAATTTAACAAATATGATATTGAGTGAAATAAGCAAGTTGAGAAGAAGACGTACAGAATATTCCAGTTATAAAAGTTCAAAACCAGGCAAAAGTAAACTATACTGCTGAGGAATGCATACATAAATAGTAAAATTATAAAGAAAAACAAAGAAATAATTATCATAAAAGTAGTTACCTCCAGGGGAGCGGCAGGGAGATGTGATTGGAGAGAGAAACAAAAGGGGTTTCTGGGGCGCTGACAATGTTTTATTTCTTCATCTGGGTTATGCAGATGTTTGCTTTATAATTATTTTTGAACTTTACATATATGTTTTACGCACTCATATGCATATTTCTCACAGTTTTAAAAGTAAAAATATGTTATGTATATAATATATATATATATACATATATATTTATATATGACTCCACTTGTACAAATGCTTATGGCTCAAGTTCTACTTTTGTTAAACAAGTATATAACGAATTTACTGGCATTTCCAAGATGGATACGACAGATACAAAATTTCTAACTTGCAAAACTGCACTGGAACTTTGGTCTCACCCTCTTATGCTAGAGGGAGATATGATCTAATTATCCCATAAGTTTGTTGCTTTTCAGTCAGTGAAGAAATCAAGATCTCCCTCTTTTAAAAGATTTTTCAATGAGCAAATATATTCTTCAGTAATACTAGAATGACTTTTGCCTGAAAGTACTTTTGCTAATATGACATATTTTTAAAATTAATTTTGTTATATTTTCCAAAAAGCCCATAACAGTGTAAATGAGATCAGTTAATCAATGGTAAGAAAGATAATTCCTGTAGTTATTCAATAATGGTTAATCTTTTCTAAGTGAAGTTTAATTTCAGGTGTACCAGAAGTGATCTAAATATTGTCAATTACATCATTAGATATGGACAGAATCATGATTTAAACAAACGCAAATCACTGGCATGGAAAAAAAATCTCATTAAAATAAAATAATACCTACCAACTGTGTGAACCTTTCAACCTACTCCCAGTGAGTTTCTTTCAGAAGGTATTTTCAAGTTAACAACAGTAAAAACAACAACAAACTAAACTCACATTTGGAATTTAGGTTTAACTTGGATTTAGGTTTAACTTGAAGGTAAACCTTGAACAAGCAGCTTCACCATTCTAGACTCCAGCATCTCATCATCTGTAAAGAAACTTACTATTTCTTTAGATGGAAAAAAGGTGTGGGTGAGGGGCTTTAATGAGAAGGGCCCACCAGCTTGTGTTGTCTACCTGGTGTTAATCCCCTTTCACCCAAGGGATATCAACCTAAGGTCTTCCCACTCACTACTCTGCATTTCCCCAGCTGCTTAACTGACATCCAGATACCTCATGGGTCTTAGGTTGATATGTGGCTCTTATGACGTCTGTGATGAATTTAGTAATACACATTCCCTTTTTTGGCAGCACTTGTGAGTGCTAGGTAGAGTTCAAATCCAAGCGACGGATGGATGACTCCTTAGAAATGTAGTGCCTCCATAATTAATGCAGAAATACTTTCGTCCCATAAGCCTGCCTCTTCTCTGATTACCCTGTCACTTACCAACCTCTGGCTGGTGTAGCCCTTATTCCTCCGGGAGTCCTAGATAGTACGAGTATCGATGCATTTTGATCTTTTATATTTGATGTTGGTCACTTAGCTGTGTGGTAAATTCCTGGCTGGTGGTGGGGAGCTTATGGAGGACGAGGTGCTTTGAGAACATCCTACAGTGTTCATCAAACAGGGACTCTGTTCTTTCCCTCCTACCTTAACAAGTTGTCCTTTATCCTAGAGAGGCAATGGTGGCTAGTGGACACTGGATCAAACTTCCAGCCTGTCAAACTTCCAAATCTGACTTTACCACTTTCAACCATTTTATTAACATTTGAGTTTTTCCTTCATCTGTAAAATAAGAATGTTGATGTAGAGTTTTTGTGAACATTAAATGAGTTAGTACATGTACAGAATTTAGAACAAATGCCCAGAATATAGCTAACACTATTCAGGTATTAGCTATTATACTCATTACCATTAAAATATATTTTACATTTATGGCTTCCATTTTAAACAATGTTTGGGGAAAGAATTTCTCTGTTACAAGTCTTTGAAAACCCTTGGACTAGGTGATGGCTGAATGCTCTTCTTGGACTAACATTCCATGGCCTTATCTTAATTTAAGCCCCACTTTTCTTTCATGGTGAGGTGATAATTATATCAAGATGATGTGATTTGCTGTGAACAGCTTTCAAGCACAAGAGTGTTAATATGAAAGAATGAGTCCTAAAAGTTCGTTGTCTTTTAATTACATTATATAAACCAAATCAACTTCTTATTGCCCTGATAGCACATTTTAAACTACTTTCAAGTGGAGAACATATCCTGCTCTAACTGTGCCTTCTCCATTGATTGATTGCAGCCCAATCTAATGAAAGTTAGCCAAAGGATATCTTCAGCCTCCCAAATTAAGTTTATATGATCCTTACTTAAATTTGTTACTTGAAAACACTCCATCATATTGAAAGCGAAATGATACCAGGGCTAAAAAGTTAATGAAAAACCTAATTAACTTGGCTGGCTAGCTTTCTGTTGTCAATTTTACCAGGGTAAAAGTGCTATAGAGCATCAGATAATGAAAGTCTTGATATGGACAGCAACAAACAGCTAGTGGAGCATTAAGAAATGTCATAAAATACGTGCCTCAGAAATCCCCTCTAAAACTCATCTGTGCCATCCCCCACTTCCCAACTTCCTGAGTGCCACTGCTGGGCATGACCTCTGTCCCCAGTGTACTTTCTATACTTTTAATTATGCACATGCAATTGTAAAGTGTAAAGAAAAATCTACTTTTTAAAATAAAATAAGACTGGATAGAAATGAAAACCTCTGTGTTTGAGTGTGTGCATTTGGATGTAAGTAGACAGTTAACTCAGATAAAGTACTGGCTATTGAAAAAAATTAAAATAAAGAGCAATTTAATAGATGATACAATGTAACCAGACCATCACAACATTAAACTTTAAGAGCCTTATTGGGAGTAACTCCCTTGATTGGATTACTTACAAGTTGCACATGTCAGAAAGGCAAGAACACTTATGTTGATAGCTCAGCCACAAAGTCCTCACAAAATTTTTTTGTGTTGTTCTTATGTGAACATGTAATAGTCATGTTCTATGTGGAAATTATAATATGTGAGGAATACCTTCTAACTGATTTGAAATGAGAATGTATTGTCACGCTCATGTAATTATTTTATGTGTAGGAAATCAATGTACATAATTGTACATATTTATGAAATGCATAGATATTAATATGTACCATGTTGTTACTGCTTACTTTACTTATTGAATCATTTAACAAATATTTATTGAATGTCTCCTATTCACCAGGTGCTATGGTAGTGCCACAGATTTAGTAGTAAATAAAAGTTATGATTCCAGTTCTCATAGAGATTACATTGTGGTGTAAGAAACTGGCAAGAAAGAAGTACATAGATCAGTGTGCATGTGCTATGAGAGTAATATGAAGAATCTACTTTAGATTATAGGGAGGGTCATGGTGGGTTGTCCTGAGGAAGTGACATTTAACTGAAGTGCAGTGAAGAATGGGAAACCATGTTTCAGGTTGAAACACATTATGTGCAAAGGCCCTAAGGTGATAAAAGACTTGGCATATCTAAGGAATGAAGAAGACGAGTGTGGTTGGTGCAAAGTAAGAAGATGGATGATGGATGAGGCTGGATTACAGGCAAAGGCCAGATCACACAGGGGTTTAAAGCACCACCTTAAGAAGTATGGGTTTTATCAATAAACCTACAAACAATAGATGCTGGAGACGTTGTGGAGAAAAGGGAACCCTTTTACACTGCTGGTGGGAAAGTAAATTGATACAGCCACTATGGAAAACAGTATGGAGGTTCCTTAAAAAACTAAAAATAGAACTACCATATGACCCAGCAATCCCACTATTGGGCATATACCCTGAGAAAACCATAATTCAAAAAGAGTCATGTACCAAAATTTTCATTGCAGCTCTATTTACAATAGCCAGGACATGGAAGCAACCTAAGTGTCCATTGACAGATGAATGGTTAAAGAAGATGTGGCACATATATACAATGGAATATTATCCAGCCATAAAAGGAAATGAAATTGAGTTACTTGTAGTGAGGTGGATGGACCTAGAGACTGTCATACAGAGTGAAGTAAGTCAGAAAGAGAAAAACAAATACCATATGCTAACACATATATATGGAATCTAAAAAATAAAAATTGTTCTGAAGAACATAGGGGCAGGACAGGAATAAAGATGCAGACTTAGAGAAAGGACTTGAGGACATGGGGAGGGGGAAGGATAAGCTGGGACGAAGTGAGAGAGTGGCATGGACATATATACACTACCAAATGTAAAATAGATAGCTAGTGGGAAGCAGCTGCATGGCACAGGGAGATCAGCTCGGTGCTTTGTGTCCACCTAGAGGGGTTGGATAGGGAGGGTGGGAGGGAGACGCGAGAGGGAGGAGATATGGGGATATAAGTATACGTATAGCTGATTCACTTTGTTATAAAGCAGAAACTAACACACAATTGTAAAGCAATTATACTCGAATAAAGATGTTAAAAAAGATGAAAAAGTATAGGTTTTATTCAAAATGAATTAAAAAACATTGAAGGGTTTAAAACAATGTTACATAATCCATTCTATATAGTGAGGGTCACTCTGTTTATTCTGTGTAGAATCGAAGAGATTCTAGAGAAGTAGAGAGACCAATTTGTACGTTTTTTTGTATTCCAGGTGATAACAGTGTCAGCGAGAATGAAGAGAAGCAGAATTGAGATATATTTTGGAAGTAAAATAGACTGAATTTGGTAGTAGAATGAGTGTGGGATGGGCAGGAGGAGAAAGATGGAAGTGACTTGGACTCGAGCAACTGGGCAAATGTGGTGTTATTTACAGTGATGTAGAGTATTTGGGTGATGAGTATGTTTAGGAGAACTGTTAAATAATTTGTTTAGGAGATTTTAAATTTAAGATGCCTATGCAACACCCAAATCACTTGAAATTCTGATTTCCTGCATGAGACTTAGTGATTTAAGTAATTACTCAGACTATAGTTGCAGTTATATAACAAAAATCCCTTCCCCAGATGATTTATTTCCACAGCCATCTCAAGCAATGTGACTTTGATTAGTAATGGCAAAACTACATTTACATCACATGCTTATTGTAAAATATAAAGGGATATGTACTCCGAGCACATACTATATACTGTTAGGCATTTTGGAGACATTAGATTGCAATTGAACTTCAGACCAACCCTGTGGGGCTTGCAGTGTTATATAAACCTCGTTTAAGAGATGTCAAAGGTGAAATTCATAGAAGTGAAGGGGTTTGCCCAAGTTTATACACCTAGTATATGAGTGTGACGTGTTTGAAAGGGATAAAAGTATTAAAGTATTATTATCCACAGTTTCTCTGCCTTATCTTTTTAAAAAGATTTTTATTGTGGTAAATTATACATAATATAAGGTTTCTGATTTTAACCATTTTAAAAAATATTTATTTTTTTGGCTGTGTTGGGTCTTCATTGCCGTGCGTGGGCTTTTCTCCAGTTGCAGCGAGCAGGGGCTACTCTTCACTGCGGTGCACAGGCTTCTCATTGTGGTGGCTTCTCTTGTTGTGGAGCATGGTCTCTAGGTGTGTGGACTTCAGTAGTTGTGGAACACAGGCTCAGTAGTTGTGGCTCGTGGACTCTGGAACACAGGCTCTGTAGTTGTGGCGCATGGGCTTAGTTGCTCCTTGGCACGTGGGATCTTCCCAGACCAGGGCTCAAACCTGTGTCCCCTGCATTGGCAGGCGGATTCTTAACCACTGTGCCACCAGGGAAGTCCTAATTTTAACCATTTTTAACTACACAATACAGTGGCATTAAGTACGTTTACAATGTTATACAACCATGACCACTACCAATTTTCAGAACTTTTTGATCATCCCAAACAGAATCTTTGTACCAATTGACATAACTCCTATTCTTCCCCTCCTACCCTGCCCCTAATCTGTGGTATCATGTAACCTACTTTCTGTCTTCTATGAATTTGCCTATTTAGATATTTCATATACGTGGAATCATGCAATATGTGTCTTTTTGTATCTGGCTTATTTCACTTACAGTAATGTTTTCAATGTTTACCTATGTTGTAACATGTGTCAGAATTTCTTTCCTTTTTATGGCTGAGTAATATGTCATTGCGTGTGTGTGTGCACGTGTGCATGCACCTATCTATATCTACCTATATCTATCTTCTGAAGATAGATATAGATATCACAGGTTTTGTATCAATTCATTGTTGATAGAAACTATTGTTTCCACTTTTTGCTGCTATGGATAATGCTGCTATGAACATCGGTGCACAATTACCTGTTTGATTCCCTTTATTCAACTTTTTTGGGTATATTCGCAGGACTAGAACTGCTGGATCATATAATAATTCTGTATTTAATTTTTTGCAGAACCACCCAAATGTTTTCTGCAGAAGCGGAACAATTTTACATTCCTATCAGCATTGCATGAGGGTTTCAATTTCTCTACATCCTCGCCAACACTTGTTAATTAGTGCTTTTTTAACATGATTTAGTTGTTTTTAAAATTTGTTTCCAGTTTTATTCAGATGTAATTGATATATAACATTGTATTTGTTTATGGTGTACAATATATTATTTGATATATGTATATATTGCAAAATGATTACCACAATAAGTTTAGTTAACATCCATCACTGTTTTTAATGATAGGCATCCTTGTGTGTAAAGTAATATCTCATTGCATTTCCATGATGAATAATGATACTGAGCATTTTGCCATATGCTCTTTGGTCCTTTTTATATCTTCTTTGGAGAAATATCTCATCTACATCTCCATTATCTTTGAAGAAATGCCTGCACATTTTTTAATGGGATTTTTTGTTGTTATTGAGTCATAGGGTTCTTTATATATTCTGGATTTTTAATGCCTTATCAATATATGATTTCCAGATATTTTCTTATATTCCTTACCTATATTTTATTTTATAGCCATTGGGCTTTATGGTGTGGATCCAGGCAATCAATGCAGAGGAGAACTGAATAATCCAAAAGAAGATTAATTGGCTTGGTTTATAGATAAAGCAAAGAGATAACAGGAAAAAGACAAGAGATCCAGAAAGTGAAAAGTGAGGGTAGGAATAAAGCAAGGGAAAATGAAAAGAGGGACAGATGATGAGAGTAATTTATGTGAGAAGAGAGATAAGAGTGGTTAGGCATGAAACTTTGGGGAGACGTGTGTAAATAAATTTTTTGAAATATAATTTACTTATGGAAAAAGCTGAATTATATAAATTACAAGAAGAAAACAATTTTATTCTTTCTTATTGTTGGATAAGGCTACTCCCATTTTCCCCACCTGAGTTTGGGATTCACTAAAATATTTATAGATACAAATAAGAAGGAGATACAAAAAATCATCTCTATAAGTGGTGAAGCTGATAATGGATAATATGTCTTATATCCATGGGCAAGAAGCCTTTATTACACATATAGCAGAATTAGACAGAATTATCTACCCAGGCACAGGTAGTACTAAGGCCACCTCATATGAGTACATATAGGAGAGGATCAGAATACATACTCCTTGCAGACAGCAGGATCTTAAGTGAAAAAGGAGAGGCAGAGGCTCATAGATACATCTAGTTCCTTATCCCAAATTTACCACTTACATAAGGCACAACACTGATCTACAGGAGTGGAGTATGTGAGGAGGGTGCAGAGACTCCAGGAGTCTTTTTAAAATCGATGTGCCACTACATGGAAGAAAACATCAGATGGAGAAAGAAGCACTCTTCTTCTAGTATGCAACAATGCCCCAAAAACTCAAGTCTGTTAAATGGTTCTTTCCTGTACCTTGTATGACATTCCAGGCAGATTTTATAGCTTTTCAGATCATTATTTTTTAAAAAAAATCTTTATTGAAGTATAATTGCTTTACAATGGTGTGTTAGTTTCTGCTTTATAACAAAGTGAATCAGCTATACATATACATACATCCCCATATTTCCTCTCTCTTGTGTCTCCCTCCTTCCCACCCTCCCTATCCCACCCCTCTAGGTGGTCACAAAGCACCAAGCTATCTCCCTGTGCTCTGTGGCTGCTTTCCACTAGCTATCTATATGACATTTGGTAGTGTATATATGTCCATGCCACTCTCTCACTTCGTCCAGCTTACCCATCCCCCTCCCCAGGTCCTCAAGTCCATTCTCTACATCTGCGTCTTCATTCTGGTCCTGCCCCTAGGTTCTTCATAACCAATTTTATTCTTTTTTATATTCCATATATACATGTTAGCATACAGTATTTCTTTTTCTCTTTCTGAGTGACTTCACTCTATGACAGACTCTAGGTCCATCCACCTCACTACAAATAACACAATTTCATTTCTTTTTATGGCTGAGTAATATTCCATTGTATATATGTGCCACATCTTCTTTATCCTTTCATCTGTCAATGGACACATAGGTTGCTTCCATGTCCTGGCTGTTGTAAATAGAGCTGCAATGAACATTGTGTACATGACTCTTTTTTTTTTTTTCTGTACGCAGGCCTCGCACTGTTGTGGCCTCTCCCGTTGTGGAGCACAGGCTCCGGACACGCAGGCTCAGAAGCCATGGTTCACGGGCCTAGCCGCTCAGCGGCATGTGGGATCTTCCCAGACTGGGACACAAACCTGTGTCCCCTGCATCGGCAGGCGGACTCTTAACCACTGCGCCACCAGGGAAGCCCATGACTCTTTTGAAATTATGGTTTTCTCATGGTATATGCCCAGGAGTGGGATTGCTGGGTCATATGGTAGTTCTATTTTTATTTTTTTAAGGAACCTCCATACTGTTCTCCATAGTGGCTGTATCAATTTACATTCCCACCAGCAGTGCAAGAGTGTTCCCTTTTCTCCACACCCTCTCCAGCATTTATTGTTTGTAGACTTTTTGATGATGGCCATTCTGACAGGTGTGAGGTGATACCTCATTGTAGTTTTGATTTACATTTCTCTAATGATTAGCGATGTTGAGCATTCTTTCATGTGTTTGTTGGCAGTCTGTATATCTTCTTTGGAGAAATGTCTATTTAGTTCTTCTGCCCATTTTTGGATTGTGTTGTTTGCTTTATTGTTATTGAGCTGCATGAGCTGCTTGAAAATTTCGGAGATTAATCCTTTGTCAGTTGCTTCAGTTGCAAATATTTTCTCCCATTCTGAGGGTTGTCTTTTGGTCTTGTTTATGGTTTCCTTTGCTGTGCAAAAGCTTTGAAGTTTCATTAGGTCCCATTTGTTTATTTTTGTTTTTATTTCCATTTCTCTAGGAGGTGGGTCAAAAAAGATCCTGCTGTGATTTATGTCAGAGTGTTCTCCCTATGTTTTCCTCTAAGAGTTTTATAGTGGCCAGCCTTACATTTAGGTCTCTAATCCATTTTGAATTTATTTTTGTGTTTGGTGTTAGGGAGTGTTCTAATTTCATTCTTTTACATGTAGCTCTACAGTTTTCCCAGCACTACTTATTGAAGACACTGTCTTTTCTCCATGTATATTCTTGCCTCCTTTGTCATAGATTAGTTGACCATAGGTGCATGGGTTTATCTCTGGGCTTTCTATCCTGTTCCATTGATCTATGTTTCTGTTTTGTGCCAGTACCATATTGTCTCGATTACTGTAGCTTTGTAGAATAGTCTGAAATCAGGTAGCCTTATTCCTCCATCTCCTTTTTTCTTATCAAGATTGCTTTGGCTAGTCAGTGTCTTTTGTGTTTCCTTACAAATTGTGAAATATTTTGTTCTATTTCTGTAAAAATGCCATTGGTAGTTTGATAGGGATTGAATTGAAACTGTAGATTGCTTTGAGTAGTATAGTCATTTTCACAATGTTGATTCTTCCAATGCAAGAACATGGTATGTCTCTCCATCTGTTTGTGTCATCTATGATTTCTTTCATCAGTGTCTTATAGTTCTGAGTACAGGTCTTTTACCTCCTTAGGTAGGTTTATCCCTATGTATTTTATTTTTTTAATTAATTAATTAATTAATTAATTTTTGTCTGTATTGGGTCTTTGTTGCTGTGCATGAGCTTCCTTTAGTTGCAGTTAGCGGAGGCAACTCTTTATTGTGGTGCATTGGCTTCTCATTGTTTGGCTCCTTTTGTTGCTGAGCATGGGCTCTAGGCACACAGCTTTCAGTAATTGTGGCACATGGGCTCAGTAGCTGTGGCTTGTGGGCTTAGGAGCTCAGGCTCAGTAGTTGTGGTGCACAGGCTTAGTTGCTCCATGGCATGTAGGATCTTCCAAGGCCAGGTCTTGAATCCATGTCCCTTGCATTGGCAGGCATATTCATAACCACTGCACAACCAGGGAAGCCCCTAGGTATTTTATTCTTTTTGTTGCAAAGGTAAATATGAGTGTTTCCTTAATTTCTCTTTCAGATATTTCATTATTAGTTTATAAGAATGCAAGAGATTTTGTGAATTAATTTTGTATCCTACTACTTTACCAAATTCATTGATTACCTCTAGTAGTTTTCTGGTAGCATCTTTAGGATTATCTAGGTATGGTATCATGTCATCTGCAAACAGTGAAAGCTTTACTTCTTCTCCAAATTGGATTCCTTTTATTTCTTTTTCTTCTCTGATTGCTGTGGCTAAAACTTCCAAAACTATTTTAAATAATACTGTTGAGAGTGGACAACCTTGTCTTGTTCCTGATCTTAGTGGAAATAGTTTCAGTTTTTCACCATTGAGAACGATGTTGGCTGTGGGCTTGTCATATATGGCCATTATTATGTTGAGGTAAGTTCCCTCTATGCCTACTTTCTGCAGGGTTTTTGGCATAACTGTGTGTTGAATTTTGTTGAAAGCTTTTTCTGCATCTACTGAGATGATCATATGGTTTTTATTCTTCAATTTGTTAATATGGTGTACCACACTGATTGATTGCATATATTGAAGAATCCTTGTATTCCTGGGATAAACCCCACTTGATCATGGTGCATGATCCTTTTAATGTGCTGTTGGATTCTGTTTGCTAGTATTTTGTTGAGGATTTTTGCAGCTATGTTCATCAGTAATATTGGCCTGTAGTTTTCTTTCTTTGTTCTTTTTCTTTCTTTGACACCTTTGTCTGGTTTTGGTGTCAGGGTAATGGTAGCCTCATAAAATGAGTTTGGGAGTGTCCCTTCCTCTGTTATATTTTGGAAGAGTTTATGAAGGATAGGTGTTAGCTCTTCTCTAAATGTTTGATAGAATTCTCTTGGGAAGCCATCTGGTCCTGGGCTCTTGTTTGTTGGAAAGTTTTTAATCACAGTTTCAATTTCATTGCTTGTGATTGGTCTGTTTATATTTTTTATTTCTTCCTGGTTCAGTCTCAGAAGTTATGCTTTTCTAAGAATTTGTCCATTTCTTCCAGGTTGTCCATTTTTTTATTCACACATAGTTGCTTGTAGTAACCTCTCATGCTCCTTTGTATTTCTGCAGTGTCAGTTGTTACTTCTCCTTTTTCATTTCTAATTCTATTGATTTGAGTCCTCTCCCTTTTTTTTCTTGATGAGTCTGGCTAATGGTTTATCCATTTTTTTTTTATCTTCTCAAAGAATCCACCTTTAGTTTTATTGATCTTTACTATTGTTCCCTTCATTTCTTTTTCATTTCTTTATGATCTGATCTTTATGATTTCTTTCCTTCTGCTAACTTTGGGAATTTTTTGTTCTTCTTTCTGTAATTGCTTTAGGTGTAAGGTTAGGTTGTTTATTTGAGATGTTTCTTGTTTCTTGAAGTAGGATTGTATTGCTATAAAATTCCCTCTTAGAACTGCTTTTGCTGCATCCCATAGGCTTTGTGTCATTGTGTTGTCATTGTCATTTGTTTCTAGGCATTTTCTGATTTCCTTTTTGATTTCTTCAGTGATCTCTTCATTATTAAGTAGTGTATTCTTTAGCCTCCATGTGTGTATAATTTTTACAGATTTTTTCTCTAATTGATATCTAGTCTCATAGCATTGTGTTCAGAAAAGATACTTGAAACAATTTCAATTTTCTTAAATTTACTAAGGCATGATTTGTGACCCAAATATGATCTATCCTGGAGAATGTTTCATAAACACTTGAGAAGAAAGTGTATTCTGTTGCTTTTGGATGGTATGTCCTATAAATATCAACTAAGTCCATCTTGTTTGATGTATCATTTAAAGCTTTTGTTTCGTTATTTATTTTCATTTTGGATGATCTGTCCATTGGTGAAAGTGGCATGTTAAAGTCCCTACTATGATTATGTTACTGTCAGTTTCCTCTTTTATGGCTGTTAGTATTTGCTTTATGTATTGAGGTGCTGCTATGTTGGGTGCATAAATATTTACAATTGTTATATCTTCTTGGATTGATCCCTTGATCATTATCTAGTGTCCTTTGTCTCTTTTACTACTCTTTGTTTTCAAGTCTATTTTGTCTGATATGAGAATTGCTGCTCCAGCTTTCTTCTGATTTCAATTAGCATGGAATATCTTTTTCCAACCCCTCACTTTCAGTCTGTATGTGTCCCTAGGTCTGAAGTGGGTCTCTTGTAGATAGCATATATATGCGTCTTTTTTTGTGTCCATTCAGCCAGTCTATGTCTTTTGGTTGGAGCATTTAATCTATTTACATTTATGTATGTTCCTATTACTATTTTCTTAAGTGTTTTGGGATTTGTTCTTGTACGTCTTTTCCTTCTCTTGTGTTTCCTGTCTAGAGAAATTCCTTTAGCTTTTGTTGTAAAGCTGGTTTGGTTGTACTGAATTCTCTTAGCTTTTGCTTGTCTGTAAAGATTTTAATTTCTCCGTCCAATATGAATGAGTTCCTTGCTTGGTAAATTAATCTTGGTTGTAGGTTTTTCCCCTTCATCACTTTAAATATGTCCTGCCACTCCCTTCTGGCTTGCAAGGTTTCTGCTGAAAGATCAGCTGTTAACCTTATGGAGATTCCTTTGTATGTTATTTGTTGTTTTTCCCTTGCTGCTTTTAACATTGTTTCCTTGTATTTAATTTCTGATAGTTTGATCAATATGTGTGTTGGCATGTTTCTCTTTGGATTTATCCTGTATGGGACTCTCTGTGCTTCCTGGACTTGATTAACTATTTCCTTTCCCATATTAGGGAAGTTTTCCACTATAATCTTTTTTT
>NW_006793272.1:3039719-3099446 GCF_000442215.2 Lipotes vexillifer
CCCCTGCATCGGCAGGCGGACTCTCAACCACCGCGCCACCAGGGAAGCCCTCCACTATAATCTTTTCAAATATTTTCTCAGTCCCTGTCTTTTTCTCTTCTTCTCCTGAGACCCCTTTAATTCGAATGTTGGTGCACTTAATGTTGTCCTAGAGGTCTCAGACACTGTCCTCAATTCTTTTCATTTTTTTTCTTTATTCTCTTCTGCAGTAGTTATTTCCACTATTTTATCTTCCAGGTCACTTATCCATTCTTCTGTGTCAGTTATTCTGCTATTGTTCCATCAGTTATTCTGCTATTTATCCCTCCTCAAGAATTTTTAATTTCATTAATTGTGTTGTTCATCACTGTTTGTTTCCTCTTTAGTTCTTCTAGGTCCTTGTTAAATGTTTCTTTATTTTCTCCATTCTATTTCCAAGATGTTGGATCATCTTTACTATCATTATTCTGAATTCCTTTTCAGGTAGACTGCCTATTTCCTCTTCATTTGTTAGGTCTGGTCGGTTTTTACCTTGCTCCTTCATCTGCTGTGTCTTTTTCTGTCTTCTCATTTTGCTTAACTTACTGTGTTTGTGGTCTCCTTTTCACAGGCTGCTGGTTTGTGGTTCCTGAACTGGAACTGCCCCCAGTGGCTAAGGTTGGTTCAGTGGGTTGTGTAGGCTTCCTGGTGGAGGGGACTCGTGCCTGTGTTCTGGTGGATGAGGCTGGATCTTGTCTTTCTGGTGGGAAGGTCCAGGTCTGGTGGTGTGTTTTGCGGTGTCTATGGCCGTATGATGATTTTAGGCATCCTCTATGCTAATGGGTGGCCTTGTGTTTCTGTCTTGCTAGTTGTCTGGCATAGGGTGTCCAGCACTGGAGCTTGCTGGTCGTTGAGTGGAGCTGGATCTTGGCATTGAGATGGAGATCTGTGGGAGATTTTCACCGTTTGATATTATGTGGAGCCGGGAGATCTCTTGTGGACCAATGTCCTGAACTTGGCTTTCCCACCTCAGAGGCACAGCCCTGATGCCTGCCTGGGGCACCAAAAACCTGTCATCCACACAGCTCAGAAAAAAGGGAGGAAAAAAAAAAGAAAGGAAGGAAGAAGAAGATAAAATAAAATAAAGTTATTGAAGTAAAAAATAAACCATAATTTTTAAAACAATTTTTAAAATAAAAAAAAAAAAGAAGGAAAGAAGCGAGCAACCAAACCAAAAAACAAATCCACCAATGATAACAAGGGCTAAACTATACTAATAGAAACAAAGCAAAAGAAAAAAAACCCAAAACACGGATAGTCAGAACCCAGGACAAATGGTTAAAGGAAAGGTATACAGACAAAGTCACACACAGAAGCATACACATACACACTCACAAAAAGAGAAAAAGGGGGAAAAAATATATATATATATGTATCATTGATCCCAGCGTCCACCTCCTCAATTTGGGATGATTCATTGTCTATTCAGGTATTCCACAGATGCAGGGTACATCAAGTTGATTGTGGAGATTTAATCCGCTGCTCCTGAGGCTGCTGGGAGAGATTTCCCTTTCTCTTCTTTGTTTGGATAGCTCCTGGGGCTCAGCTTTGGATTTGGCCCCGCCTCTGCGTGTAGGTAGCCTGAGGGCATCTCTTCTTCGCTCAGACAGGAAGGGTTAAAGAAGCAGCTGATTCGGGGGCTCTGACTCACTCAGGCTGGGGGAGGGAGGGGTATGGAGTGCAGGCCGAGCCTGCGGCAGCAGAGGCCATGGTGACGTTGCACGAGCCTGAGGCACGCTGTGTGTTCTCCCAGGGAAGTTGTCCCTGGATCACGGGACCCTGGCAGTGGCAGGCTGCACAGGCTCCCAGGAGGGGAGGTGTGGAGAGTGACCTGTGCTTGCACACAGGCTTCTTCGTGGTGGTAGCAGCAGCCTTAGCATCTCATGCCCATCTCTGGGGTCCGTGCTGGTAGCCGCGGCTCATGCCCGTCTCTGGAGCTCCTTTAAGTGGTGCTCTGCATCCCTTCTCCTCACACACCAGGAAACAAAGAGGCAAGAAAATGTCTCTTGCCTCTTTGGCAGCTCTAGACTTTTTCCCGGACTCATCCCGGCTAGCTGTGGTGCACTAACCCCTTCAGGCTGTTTTCACGCCGCCAGTCCTCTCGCTGCGCTCCTCCCAAAACCTGAGCCTCAGCTCCCAGCCCCGCCCACCCCGGCAGGTGAGCAGACCAGCCTCTTGGGCTGGTGAGTGCTGGTCGGCACCGATCCTCTGTGCGGGAATCTCTCCGCTTTGCCCTCCGCACCCCTGTTGCTGCGCTCTCCCCCGCGGCTCTGAAGCTTTCCCCCCTCAACCCCCCGCAGTCTCTGCCCTCGAAGGGGCTTCCTAGTGTGTGGAAACCTTTTCTCCTTCACAGCTCCCTCCCACTGGTGCAGGTCCTGTCCCTAATTTTTGTCTATGTTTTTTCTTTTTCATTTTGCCCTACCCAGGTACGTGGGGGAGTTTCCTGCCTTTTGGGAAGTCTGAGGTCTTCTGTCAGCGTTCAGTAGGTGTTCTGTAGGAATTGTTCCACATGTAGATCTATTTCTGATGTATTTGTGGGTAGGAAGGTGATTTCCACGTCTTACTCTTCCGCCATTTTGAAGCTCCTTTTCTTCTGATCATTCTTGAATCACAAAAGTCCAGTTCAGTGATGCAATGTTCTTTTTTAGCCTAATATTCCCCTGTGACTTTGGTTATTGAGGATCCAGGAAATGACTTGTAGTTGAAGAAACTGACTGTACTGAAGGATCCACGTCATGTTTATGATGTGAAACAAACCAACACTAGCACAGACTGGATCTCGGATATTATTTATATAATGTCAATTAGGGCTTCAAGTCACCTATATAAGACCAGGTGTTTCTTCAGAGGCCACTGAGGGAAGCAGGTACAAAATTATTAGTCATGGGAGGAGTTGGGAGAGAGAGCTATAGATAGATAAATATTCTACAGAAAAAGAATCTACAAATCAAACATGGCAAAACTTAATGCTTCAAATAGTAGCCAAAATAACCACAGTTAATGGATGAATTTATTTCATTTAAAATAGAAAATTTTTTTAAAAATTTGGAAAAATATTTAAATTAAGTATAGTTAGTATCCAGAAAGAGGTAAATAAAGAAATAATATACATAAAGGAAAATTCAAATATATATATATAACATAGGGAGAATAAAATATAAATAGAATAAGATAGAGTCAAGAGCCCAGAAATAAACCCATGAATATATGATCAACTAACATTTTATAAGGGAGTCAAGAATATACAATGGAGAAAAGAACCTCTTCAATAAATAGGAATGGGAAAATTGGATAGTCCCATGCAAAAGAATGAAACTAGGCAGCTATCTTACACCACTAACAAAAATTGACTTGAAATGGATTAAATTTAAGATCTGAAACCATAAAACTCCTAGAAGAAAACAGAGGGGAAAAGCTTCTTGACATTGGGTCTTGGCAGTGATTTTTTGGATATGACACCTAAAGCACAAGCAACAAAATAAAACATAAATAAGTAGGACTACATCAAACTAAAAAGCTTCTTTACAACAAAAGATACAATCAACAAAATGAAAAGGCAATCTAAGGAATGGGAGAAATATTTGCAAAATGCACATCTGAAAATGGGTTAATATCCAAAATATGTAAGGGACTCAACTCAATAGCAAAAAAACCAAATCAACAAAAAACCAAAACTAATAATCTAATTTAAAAATGTGCAAAGGTTACTTCCCTGGCAGTCTAGTGGTTAAGACTCTGTGCTTCCAGTGCAGGGGCATGGGTTGGATCCCTGGTTGGGGAACTAAGATCCTGCATGCTGTGCAGTGCGACCAAAAAAATTAAAATAATTTAAAAAATATTCGCAAAGGACATGAATAGATACTTTTTCCAAAGGAGATATTCAAACGGTTAACAGGTAGGTACATAAAAAGGTGGTCAACATTACTAAGCATTAGGGAAATGCAAATCAAAACCGCAATGAGATATCAGTCACATCTGTTAGAATGACTTTCATCAAAAAGACAAGAGAGGGCTTCCCTGGTGGCGCAGTGGTAGAGAGTCCGCCTCCCGATGTAGGGGACACGGGTTCGTGCCCCAGTCCGGGAGGATCCCACATGCCGCAGAGCAGCTGGGCCCATGAGTCATGTCTGCTGAGCCTGCACGTCCAGAGCCTGTGCTCTGCAACAGGAGAGGCCACAACAGTGAGAGGCCCGCATACCACAAAAAAAAAAAAAAAAAAAAAAAAGAGATAACAAGTGTTGGTAAGGATGTAGAGAAAAGGGAACACTTGTGCACTGTTGGTGGGAATGTAAATTGGTGCAGCAGTATGGAAAACAGTGTGGAGGTTCCTCAAAAAAATTTTAAAAAAGATACCATATACTGTATTAATTCCACTTCTGGGTATACATCTGGAGGAAACAAAATCACTATCCCAGAAAGATATCTGTACTCCCACATTCATTGCAGCATTATTTACAATAGCCAAAGCATGGAAACATCCTAAGTGTCCATTGATGGATGAATGAATCAAGAATATGTGAGATAAATATATCTATATCTGTATCTGTATCTATATAATGGAATATTATTCAGCCATGAAAGAGACAGAAATCCTGCCATTTGCAACAACGTGGATGGACCTTGGTGGCATTATGCTAAGTGAAATAAGTCAGTCAGAGAAAGATAAATACTGTATGATTTCTCTTATGTGTAGAATCTAAAATAAAAATCTCATAGAAGCAGAGATCTGCTTTGTGGTTGCCAGAGGCAGGGGATGGGAGGTGGCAGAATTGGGTGAAGGTGATTCAAAGGTACTAACTTCCAGTTATAAGATACATAAGTTCTGGGGATATAATGAACAGCCTGGTGATTATAGTTAACAATACTGTGTTGCATATTTGAAAGTTGCTAAAAGAGAAAATTTTAAAAGTTCTCATCACACACAAAAATTTTTGTAATTATGTAAGGTGATGGATGTTAACTAAACTTATTTCTGTAGTCATTTCACAGTATATACACTTTACACTTTAAACTTTAAACTTTAAACTTACACAATATGTCAATTATATCTCAATGAAACTAGGAGGAAAAGAATAAGACACAAGTATCCTATTAGAAATCTTAGAAGTGAAAAATATCATTATTGAACTAGCAATTTAATAGACATGATAAACTCTAAACTGAACATAAATGAAGAGGGAATTCATATAATGGGTCATGAGGCCAAGGAATTTACTCGGAATGCAGCACATAAAGGTATAAAAATGATGAAAGATGAGTTAATAGAAATAGATTGACAAGTTACATTATAAGTATAATAAGACTTACAAAATAAGAAAAAAAGAAGGAAAGGCACAGAAACATTTGAAGAGATATTGAAAACAATTTTAAGAATTCAAGAAAGGCATGAAATGGAACAGGATAGAAAGCCCAGAGATAAACCCATGCACATATGGACACCTTATCTTTGATAAAGGTGGCAGGAATATACAGTGGAGAAAGGACAGCCTCTTCAATAAGTGGTGCTGGGAAAACTGGACAGGTACATGTAAAAGTATAAGATTAGATCACTCCCTAGCACCATACACAAAAATAAGCTCAAAATGGATTAAAGACCTAAATGTAAGGCCAGAAACTATCAAATCCTTAGAGGAAAACATAGGCAGAACACTCTATGACATAAATCACAGCAAGATCCTTTTTGACCCATCTCCTAGAGAAATGGAAATGAAAACGAAAATAAATAAATGCGACCTAATGAAACTTCAAAGCTTTTGCACAGCAAAGGAAACCATAAACAAGACGAAAACACAACCCTTAGAATAGGAGAAAATATTTGCAAATGAATCAACTGACAAAGGATTAATCTCCAAAATTTACAGGCAGCTCATGCAGCTCAATAACAAAAAAATAAACAACCCAATCCAAAAATGGGCAGAAGACCTAAATAGACATTTCTCCAAAGAAGATATACAGACTGCCAACAAACACATGAAAGAATGCTCAACATCATTAATCATTAGAGAAATGCAAATCAAAACTACAATGAGATATCATCTCACACCAGTCAGAATGGCCATCATCAAAAAATCTAGAAACAATAAATGCTGGAGAGGGTGTGGAGAAAAGGGAACACTCTTGCACTGCTGGTGGGAATGTGAATTGGTTCAGCCACTATGGAGAACAGTATGGAGGTTCCTTAAAAAACTACAAATAGAACTACCATATGACCCAGCAAGCATATACCCTGAGAAAACCAAAATTCAAAAAGAGTTATGTACCAAAATGTTCACTGCAGCTCTATTTACAATAGCTCGGAGATGGAAACAACCTAAGTGCCCATCATCAGATGAATGGATAAAGAAGATGTGGCACATATATACAATGGAATATTACTCAGCCATAAAAAGAAATGAAATTGAGCTATTTGTAATGAGGTGGATAGACCTAGAGTCTGTCATACAGAGTGAAGTAAGTCAGAAAGAGAGGGACAAATACCGTATGCTAACACATATATATGGAATTTAAGGAAAAAAATGTTATGAAGAACCTAGGGGTAAGACAGGAATAAAGACACAGACCTACTGGAGAACGGACTTGAGGATATGGGGAGGGGGAAGGGTGAGCTGTGATAGGGAGAGAGAGTGACATGGACATATATATACTAACAAACATAAGGTAGATAGCCAGTGGGAAGCAGCTGCATGGCACAGGGATATCGGCTAGGTGCTTTGTGACCGCCTGGAGGGGTGGGATAGGGAGGGTGGGAGGGAGGGAGATGAAGAGGGAAGAGATATGGGAACATATGTATATATATAACTGATTCACTTTGTTATAAAGCAGAAACTAACACACCATTGTAAAGCAATTATACCCCAATAAAGATGTTAAAAAAAAAGAAAGGCATGAGTCTTCCTCTCAAAATTAAGCTTTAAATAGCAAGATAAATTAAATTAAATTCTTAGGTAGATAGAACTTAATGAAACTGCAGAATGTTACTGCCAAATATTAGGATACAGGGAAAAATGTTAAATCTAACATACATAGAAGACAGATGATCAATCAAAGAACAATAATTTAAAAACTGGATTTATCTTCAGTATTAAGAGATGACAGAAATCCATGGTATAATAAATTCAGTCCAACTACCATCCAAAAAGCAAAGATAAGTGAAGACATTTTCAAAAATACAAAGTTTAAGATGCATAACCACACAAAGACTCTTGTTGCAAGACACTCTAAAGGATGTCTTTCATCAAGAAGAAAAGAGAATATAAAAGTGCAGAATACAAGAAACAATGGCAAGCACAGAGTTTTGATAATATATTAGTAAATTTAATTTACCATTGAATAGAAAATAGCTTTTTGCAATTAAAAGATGAAACTGAAATTTTAGACAGCAATAACAACAATGGGGTTTGAGTTGGTGCTCTTCAATATGTTTTGTGGTGACTTAAAGCAAGTCAAGACTGTGTGTGTGTGTCAATGTTTAAAACTGAATAATGTTAGATACCATTAGAAACATTTTGAGGCGAGGATATATGCAAAAATATAATGTATAACTATTCATAAAATAGAAATGCAATCCATAGATTTCAGTATAATAGAGGAAAGTAAAAGGTTTATAGGTAACCTTATGAATCAAAAAATCATTAAAGGGTGGAAATGAATTATTAATAAGGTATAGTAAAAAAAACATAAAAGGCAATGGGTGAAATACACTAAAGTATATCATAATCAAAAAAAGAAGTAAACAAGAGTATCAAATTGGATTTGAGAAAAATCAGTTATATTATGCATATAAGAGAAAAACCTAAAACAAAATTAAATATAAAATTGGAAAATGGAGCTATTAGAAAAGATATATTTAACTCTCATTATTATTGTACTTGATATGATTACTTACATAAAAAAGTGTTGACCTGAAACAAATAGACTGCCAGATATTTCTCCAGCAAAGATAGATTTATTCAGGATCAGCAGAGAATTGCAATTCAGGGTCTGCAACCATGGCAAGCCACCTGCAAGACCCCGCATGGCAAGTGAGAGAGACGGCTTTTACAGAGAGGAAAAAGAAATTGGGAGGGCTATAGTAAACAGAGTCCTTGGCTTTTCATTGGCTGAGTCCTTGCCAGGAAAGAAGTGTCTCTTTTTCCTGTTGGGCTGTGCTATTGTTGCAGGGTACGAGAGCTCCCCCTTCTGGTATCCCAACTCTTTATTTATTTATTTATTTATTTATCATAATTAAATAGCAATTTTTTTTTTTTTTTTTTTTTTTCCGTACGTGGGCCTCTCACTGTCGTGGCCTCTCCCGTTGTGGAGCACAGGCTCCGGATGCGCAGGCTCAGCGGCCATGGCTCACGGGCCCAACCGCTCCGCGGCACGTGGGACCCTCCCGGACCGGGGCACAAACCCATGTCCCCTGCATTGGCAGGCGGACTCCCAACCACCGCGCCATCAGGGAAGCCCAAATAGCAATATATTTTTAGAGAAATGTTCTACTCATGAATTTTTCCTTAAAGTTCATTGTATTACTTAACCGTAAAAGCAACCTACTTCTTATATATAGATTGGGAAGCACAGAAAAGCATAAAGAAAGAGGGGGAAAGTGACCAATTAGCCCACCATACAGAAGTAGCTACTTTTAACAGTTTACTATATCTTTTCCAGTGTTTTATCTTTGCCCTTTATTCACATAGCTAAAACCATATGATGTACACAAATTTTTAACCTACTTTTACCTGTAATATCATAGAATCAGAATTCCTCTGGTTTTATTAAAACTGCTTTGTAAACATCATTGTGTTAGCTGCACAATTCTCCATTGTAAGGAGGTATGGTTTATCTAATTACGCCCTTATCAGTTGACACTTTCATTGCCCTCTGAAAGCTAAACACTAAACTCAGCATACACAACAGGAGTCACGGGTGGAGGGACCCAGGAGATCCCGTGGGACTGACCGTGTGACCAGGGTTACACAAACCTTCAGGCAAGGTAGCTGCATGTAATCTTGGGAAGATGAGACTGGTGTGTGATTATAATTTTGCTAGTAGGACGCAAACTCACAGCAGTGTATATCCTCTTTGGAGAACAAGCAGAAGTGTGTCCCCAGCACGTAGCTTGGAAAACAAAGAACCTGAAGCTGACAGACTCGTGCTGGCCTTCCCTAGTGAGAAGGAGTCCTGGCTCAAAGATTTATATTTTTTACGTCTTGGGTAAACCTTCCCTGAGCCCCCTCTATATGGCAGGCGAAGGGGCTACCTAGGAGTTAAGGCACCCTCTATGCCTCAGAGGATGTAGCAGGGCAGGCAGGCTGATCAGTGTGATTGTGAAGATGTGGGGCAGCACAGTGCTGTCTGTGCTGTGGTGGGACTGTGTTTTGGGAGCATGGAGGGGGTGTCCCGGGCCCAGTCTTGGTATGGGGGTGGAGGTGGAGACAGGGAGGCTTCCAATAGAAGGTGACACCTGAACTGAGGCTCAATATACAAACTAGGATTAGAATCCGCTGAGCACCACTGAAGATTCCCCCCATTGGTCACCTCCTTCTGATTCCATACTCACCGCCTGGCTGTTCATAACTAATTTGGCTTCCAGTATCCATAGACAGACAATGCGCTGTTCAGGTCCTTGTGATGGGGGCATTTCTCATTGCCATGGCTGTGTTAGTATCTGCTCTTGAACTTGGTTTCCGTCAGTCTGTCTCCGAGAAACGGGCCCTGCTCTTTGTTCTGACCTGGTGAGGTTTCTGAGGCTGCAAGGTCAAGGATGCCTGGGCCTGAGGCATGGTGAACTGGCCAGGGTGACCCAAGTACCCCAAGAAGGCCTCTCTGGGAACATCAGAGCTCCACCTTCTCCCTTCTAACTGCAACAGCTCCTCCTCAAGGGTGTCATGAGGATTAATTGGGACAATTAATGGACAATGGGTCTGGCTCAGAGCTGGTGCTTCGAGGTCTAATTCTCGTCCTCCTCCCTCGCAGACTGTCCTGCTCCTGTTCGGGGACAGCAGGTGAGTGGAGAGGATGAGTCACATCGCACCCTCCAGCTAGTTCATTAACCAAGCCATCAGTCAACGTGATTAATTGTTTCTTTTTGAGATAAATGTTTAAAGTATCATCTCTTATGACAATGTTCTTTAAAAGCTTTGCTGGGGGTGGTAGGGGAAGATAATATATATGCACTGAACAACCAGAAAATCACACTGGAAGCAATTTGACTGTGAAGGTTCCCTCCTAGGCCTGGGCTGGATGTTTATGTTCGGCGTCTGATCTGGCCAGGCAGTGTCCAGCTAAGTAACTGGCAGAGCTGGAATTAACACCCAGATCTGTCTTTCTAAGCCTCAGCGCCTATACTGTTGGCTGCTATGTGTGGTGCCTCCATATATGGTGAGTGGACAGAAAGTCATGGACTTTTTGGTGTCAGATGGGCCTGGCTTTGCCTGAGAAGCTGTTTGAACTTGGACAGACCATTTAGTCTCCTTAACAACCAGAAGACAACAGTGGCAGCAGCAGCAATGATAATGACTCATACTTACAGGGCACTTGGTAGGAGCCAGGCAGTGATTTACTATACTAACTTGCAACAACACTATGAGGTTGATACTATTATTATGTTGCCAGGGAGTTAATAACAGTGACCTCAGTGTGACCCCATGAAGATTAAATGAGATACTATGTGTGCAAGTGCTTGGCTTGGAAGAGGACAAGGGCTAAATATTAGGGAATGTGGTGACTACCGCTCTGAGAAATCCCAACTCTATTTAACTGAAGTGTCTGTTTATTAATTCTTTACAAACTGAAAGAATCTATAGAATTAATTCATTTATAGACTTAATGAATTAATTAGGCAGGTTGGCAAGTTTGTTGGACATAAAAATCCATCAAGTACATTTATATTCACCAGAAACCAATGAAATATGTAATAAAAGATACTATGTTTAGTAACATAAAATCTTTTAGAATATTTAAATATTATTAGTGAATTTTAAATACATATGGAAGAGCAAGGTCCAAGGAGAGTCAAAACACTATAAAGGAAAAGAACAAGGTGCAGTGACTTGCCTTACCACATATCAGTTATTATTATGAAACTATACTATTTAAGATAGTGTGGTATTTGCACAGGGATAGATAACCTGACCAGAGGAATAGTACAGATAGCTCAGAAAAACATTCACACATACATTGTGATAAACTGTATTATTATTCTCCCAAATTACTCTCCTCTCTACAAGAGGATTTTATGTGTTCACTCATTGCCACACAACTTGGAGTGCCTTTATATGAGAGGAGTGTATCCTCCCCACCACCCATCCAGTTGATGTTGGGCCTGACCATGTGACTTGTTTTAGCCAATAAAATACGAGCAGTCATACACCACACCAGACAGCAGCTTTAACCATGCTAACTGTATAACTATAATGACAGAAATTTCATTGCATGGTTTTACAGTTCTTTTACTTCTGCCAAAAAAAAAAAAAATGTCATGTTCCAAGTAAGGACTGCTCCTTCAGTTTGAATCCTGAATTTAAAAAACAAATGGATGAGACCTAATGCTGACAGGCTGTCAATATGTAATGTGAGCAAGAAATGAACTGTATAAGACACTGACATGTCAGGGCTTTTTGTTATTGCAGCATTAATTTTATGAGAACCTAGTGCACCACAGAATCAGCATTCTAGTTCAAGAGAGAAAGAAGGGACTTATTCCTTCAAAGCAATAGAAAGAAATGAAATTGTACTCCCATATCACATTATATATAAAATTAGATTCCAGGTGTATTCAAGACTTCAGGATAATATTATAAAAACTTTTAGAAGACAATATAAGGGACAAGAAGTACATAATATAAAGAAAAGGTAGGTAAATTAGATTAAAATAAGTTCAGGAGTTTCTGTTCAGCAGCCAAGCTATGAACTGCTACACAGATAACTCAGGAGGGACTAATGTACAGGTCATAAGAGAAAGCAATCCACTTGAAAAATGAAGAAAATTCTTGAATAGTCATTGCACAGAAGAGGAAACCCAAGTGGCCAATAAACATATGAAACAATGTGCAGCCTCATGAAATTAAAATGACAATGAAATACCATTTTACATTTCCCATGTTGGCAAAAATATAAAAGTTTGACAGCTATTTCATTCCTGGCTATTTACTCATCAGGGGTTGGTAGACTATGAACCACAGACGGGTATATCCTGCAGCCTCTTTTGGTATGGCCCTGCAAACTAAGAATGCTTTTTACATATTTAAAGAGATGTATTAAAAATCTAAAAAAGAAGAATAGGTGTCTGAGACCATATATGATCCACAAAGCCTAAAATATTTACTATCTGGGCTGTTAAAGAAATTTGCCAGCCCCTGAGAGAAACTCTAATGTATGCGTATTGAGATGTTTATAAAAATGTTCCTAATTACATTATTTGTTAATGGCTACAATTTGGAAACAATACAAATGTTTATCCATTGTTGAATAGATAAACTGTTGTATTTTCATACAATGGGCTCTTATACAGCAATGAAAACGAACAAACTAAACTAAGCAGCAATGTGGATGAATCTCAGTCATAATGTTGAGTGATAGAAGAAAGTTACAAAATAATATGATTTCATTTATCTGACATTATAAGAATGTTTCCGACGATTGTTGAGTAAAGGATATGAGTGATCCAAAAGGAAAAGAGAAATTTGGTTGTCATACCACCTGCTTGGTGAGTTTCTATTAGTTAGGAAAAGAGACTGGGGAAATTCCCATACCATTAGGTAAGGATTTCATGGGTGGCATAACCCCACTGAATTTCACCCTCCCTGGCTCCCAAGTTAATGCAAAAAAGGGAGATGACTTCATAGATCATTGAACATGACCAATTAACACACAAGTGGGCCCTCTTTCTAATAAACCTCTGTGTGTGCTCACTTTGTGTATATAAGCATGCATAATTATTAAAACTCTCCTTAAAAACTTTAAAAAATTTTTAAAATAAAACAATTTAAAAAATAAAAAAACATACAAAGTTAAATAATGTATTACTTTAGGATTCAGATATGGTCAAATAAGTTAAAACAAAAATTTCAGGATTAAAGCCACATGACAGAGGAGAGGGGAAGGATGGGTGATGTTTCCTTTGGTATAATTTAAGGCATAAATCATTAACAAGGGTAAGAAGGAACATCACATCATAAGAACAGGGTCAAGCTACTAAGATATAACTGGTATGAGGTTTTATGCAATGATAAAAACTTAAAAAATATATAGAGTATTTTTTTAACATCTTTATTGGAGTATAATTGCTTTACAATGGTGTGTTAGTTTCTGCTGTATAACAAAGTGAATCAGCTATACATAAACATACATCCCCATATTTCCTCCCTCTTGTGTCTCCCTCCCTCCCACCCTCCCTATCCCACCCCTCTAGGTGGTCATAAAGCACCAAGCTGATCTCCCTGTGCTATGCGGCTGCTTCCCACTAGCTATCTATTTTACATTTGGTAGTGTATATATGTCCATGCCACTCTCTCACTTCGTCCCAGCTTACCCTTCCCCCTACCTGTGTCCTCAAGTAAATTCTCTACGTCTGCATCTTTATTCCTGTCCTACCCCTAGGTTCTTCAGAACCATTTTTTTTTTTAGATTCCATATATATGTGTTAGCATAAAGTATTTGTTTTTCTCTTTCTGACTTACTTCACTCTGTATGACAGTCTCTAGGTCCATCCACCTCACTACAAATAACTCAATTTCATTTCTTTTTATGGCTGAGTAATATTCCATTGTATATATGTGTCACATCTTCTTTTTCCTCTAATTCCTTCCTGAGCTCAGTGCCAAAAGAATTTCCTTTGACTCTTACAGGTTTAGCCCAGCTCACTGGGTGGGTGGATCAGCAGGTGGTATTGATTAAGGTGTTAGCTAATAATAAAGAGTTTGAATACCCTGGAGTTTTCTTGGTACTGTGTATTTGTATGTAGCTTGTAAATAACTATGGCAATAGACAGCTAGTTGAGGATTCAAGAAGGTGAGGTCTGATCAAACATCTTTTTTTTTACTTATAAATAATCACTATTTTTATATTATTTTTTAAATTTCAGCATAGTTAATATTTACAATGTTGTGTTAGTTTCAAGTGTAGAGCAAAGTGATTTAGTTATAAATATATATATATATATTCTTTTTCAGATTCTTTTCCATTATAGGTTATTACAAGATATTGAATATAGTTCCCTGTGCTATACAGTAGGTCCTTGTTGTTTATTTTATATATAGTAGTGTATATATATTAAACCCAAACTCCTAATTTATCTCTCCCCCCCACTCTGCTATCCCCTTTGGTAACCCTAAATTTGTTTTCTATGTCTGTGACTCTATTTCTGTTTTGTAAATATATTCATTTATATCATTTTTTAAGATTTCACATATAAGTGAAAAAAGATATATCATATGATATTTGTCTTTCTCTGTCTCACATACTTAGTATGATAATCTCTAGGTCCATCCATATTGCTGCAAATGGCAATATGTCTTTCTTTTTTATGGCTGAGTAATATTCCATTGTATATATATGTACCACATCCTCTTTAACCATTCCTCTGTCGATGGACATTTAGGTTGCTTCCATGCCTTGGCTATTGTAAATAGTGCTTCTATGAACATTGGGGTGCATGTATCTTTTCAAATTAGGGTTTTATCTGGATATATGCTCAGGAGTGGGATTGCAAAGATCTCTTTCATCCTAAAATATGAAGAGGGACAACTATCCTTTCCTTCCTGGAACTCTTAGCTATAGATCTACTTCTCTTTCCAGGTTCTCCTGCAATCTACCAGCTTTGTTTTAGTATCTCCCTCTGATTCCTCTTTCTCTAATCACTCTCTAGATATTTATGTCCTCTAAAGTTTTTCAACCTTCTTCTCTTCTCTCCCTGTAATTTTTCTGCAGATGGTCTTACACTTCCACCCTTGACTCCTAAATGTTATTTCTCTAATCATATTTCCAGACTTATATATCTAGCTGGATGTCACACAAATTGTCCCAAACTGAATTCATTACCTCTGTAAGCCTGGCCTCGTACTTCCTGCTATTTACATTAATTTTTCTGATTAAAGACATGGTGCTCTCTACTAAGTAAATCAAGCTAGTGACCTAAGACTTATAGCTGCTTGATTTGTTTCTCTTACTCCCAATATAAAATTATTCTCGAGTCTTGTTTATATTTGTAGACTCTTGTGTTCCTTATTTCCATTCACACTCCTTCCCGTTTCAGATTCCTAACCTCTCCTCGCCAGCTTCCTAATTGGTCTCCACGTTACCATTGTTTTTCATCCCAAATCCATTCTCCACATTTCTGCCAGAATAATCTTTCTAAAACTTAACTCTCAGCATGCAATTCCTTTGACTAAACATTTTTAGGGTATCTAATTGTCTACAATATAAATTATGAAGAAGTGAATTTGTGCTAAGTGAGTGTATGTAAGAAGACTCTGAAGCCTTTTCTGAGAGTAGTTAAATGGCTCTCATTTTGTTGCTTAAGAACACTGTCTGAATTCCAAACCAATCTTTGATCACTAAAATGTAGAAGTACATTAAGTATACAAAAGTAGAATCTAAAATTCAGAATAAGAAAGACTGAGAACACTGATCTTAATTAAGCCCCATCTAAACAAATTTTTTTTTTCAGAGTTAGTCAATATGAGTTGTAGACTCAACTTCAAACCATAATGGTGTAAGGAATGTCACCATGATCTGGGAGGTCAGATAAGAAATGAAAAGAGAACAACCAAAGAGAGTGCTTGAGAAATGGGAACCTCAGATGAGAGCTTCAATAGCTTTGAACAATCTGGCACATATTTTGGCTATCCTGTGGCTTCATTAAGCACCTCTATGTACTTGATGGGATTTTGTCTTTTCCTCTTAAGTTTACTTGGTAAACTGAAGCCTCTGGACTTGGTATAAAGAGATTCAGATATTTTAGTGATGATTTTCAAATTTCAGAGTTATTGCCAAAAGTTAGATCATCTATACATTTCTCTACCAACACAAGAAAGATTCGATGTAGAATGGCAAAGTAATAAAAATGAAGTAGTTTTTCTAATATACAATTTCTTTTTACAGATGATACTTTTTCATGAAACCTAAACAGATAGAAAGAAAAAGTAATCCTCCATTACACAGTTTCAATAGGATGACTTTATCCTGTCTTGTCTAGAATGTTCATCTCCACTAAAATCTTAACTCTATTCTGAGTTTATTAATTTATAATTAAGGGATTTCCCATATTAGCCAGTTTGTACTTCATTTGGCAGAACTTGGATCTTGTTAGGTAATATTCTGTTAGTAATTTCTCAATTACCTATATTTTCACAAGAAAATTAACCTGTTCATTGTATATGTATAGAGGCTTAAAATGGGTTAGAACAGGCTGAATAAGTTTTGTTAGGCAGAGCTTTTGGAAATAGAGAATTCTGAAAATTTTCTGAAAGTAGAGTACTTAATCTTCTTCTTCTTAGTACTTGTGGATAATATTGGGAATAAGCCACTTTTCCCATTTGTACCAACATGAATATTCTGCCACAGTTGCTATCCCATCAAAATACATTGGTCATTTTCATCTCTGCACTGCTTTCTCATCATGATGTTAATTCACATTGCCTTCCATGTCTCTAGTTGCTTGAATTTTCCCATCCTTGAAGGCTTCTTATTAAGCTAGAGTCAACTTCTCCATAAATCGTTTGTCACAACCTGGTCTGTTTCTCAAATACCAGATGCCATTTTTACCTGCCTATGGGATACAGCATAGCTTCAAAAAGGGACTGGTACTGCTTAGTTAATAAGACTAGAACTATAACCAGCTGAACTGATGGAATCTATGACTTGACTTACTTGTTCTACTCTCCTTATAGATTTCTGAATTAAATTGACCTTCCCTGACCTTCACTCCAACTTGTCCATAACTTTGAATCGTATCTTGATATTGATGTACTAGCATTAGAAACCTGGAACTACTACAAGTTCCTCTCCCTCATTCACAGTGGTCATTTTGCAAGTGCTTAACTCTTTATCTATTTCTCTTCATCTCTGCCAAAAATAGCATAGTTGAGGCTGTCACCTCTCTTACCTAAACTGCCAGCAATTCTCTTAACTATTCTACTTACTTCCAGTGTTTCCCTCATCTAGTCTGTCCTTCACACTGTTGCCACAATTATCTTTCTAAAATACATGTCTGATTAAATCACAACTCCACCTCCTTATAAAAGCCTTCTGTGGCTCTCTGTGGCTCTTTTTCTTTAAATAAAAATTATGATATGTAAGTTTATGAACCGTTGGTTTTTCTAGATCATCTTATCTAAAGCCAGCTGTCTTATTAGTTTCTATTATAGTACTTAAAAAATAAAACCTTCCATCCTAGCACTAATGTAGTTAATCAATTACATTGTTAATATGACTCTATCTTTAAGAATGTAAATTTCATGGAGGTAGTGTCCTCCTCTGCCTTGTTCTCTGCTATATTCCCAATGCCCAAATTGGTACCTTTAACCTTCTGTTGAATGAATATGTACATGTATGTATGTATGAATGTATGCCTAATCTAGCCTCATCTTCAGCCATTTCCCCCCAAATGCTCCCTTTGCTCAGTCATAGGAAGAAAACATATTTCTCTGAAGAGTCATGATTCAAATTTTCTGTTTTCATAAATGTCATTCCTTTACTTGGATTATGCTTTCTTTCTCTCTCATCTATTCCTTATCTAGTAACTCAGTTTTCATTGATAACTTTCCCTGAACCCCTAGTTTTATACACTGCCTCTGTGCTGCTATAACTTTCTTATTTTGTTTATGTAGTGCTTTTATGTTTTCACATTATGTTTTCATTGTTCGTTTTCTTGTCTTTTTGCCCTACTAGACTGAGCAACTTGAAAGCAGGGACCATGTTTTATGTTTCTGTCTCCCTCTTGCTTTGAGAAACATGATACATAATCAATAAATATATGTTGTATAAATGGATTCTTATTATCAGCTTTATACAGTGTTTCTTCCCATACTACCTCCTTAGTATTGTTCACCTAAATTATTGAATTTACCACTTCTTCTGTAGTATATTCAAGATTGTGATCTTTCCCCATATTATTAATGTGCTCCTTAATTCAAACTCCATCTAATAACTTTTTCACATGGATGATCTCAGAGTAGCCAGTTGCAGGAAGATTCTCTCTCCTGTTCCTAGTTCTTAAATAAGGAATTACAAATGCAGTTTTCCACAGAAACCAGGCAGGTGGCATAAATGAGTGCAGCAGTCAATAAAAACAATAGGGAATGGTGAAGACTGTGAGGAGCTAGAGAATATACACTTCTTTGATTTAAATAGAACTGCTGCTGCTTAGTTAAATTGAAGTTTAGCCATGTAGAGCCAGGGTGTTCAAATATTTGACTCTTTGAAAGAGAAAACTGGAAATCTGTATCTTTAGTAGGATGTCCTGATTTTTAAAACTCCTTGCAGACAAAACAAAGCACTTCGGTGAGCTAAATGTGGCCTGAGGGCCTGCCTATTTGCAACCTCTTCAATTTAATTCTTTTGAAGCTCTGTAGTGGACAATGGCTAAGGTGATACATAGAATTGAACCTTTGTGTGTTAGACTTATTTTGGTGAGCCCCTTTGGACTACATGGCCTACAATGATGTCATCCATTTCTAAAATCCTGTGACAATGACATGTGTTCGAGACAGCATTCACAGATCATGGACTTTGGGAACAGACAGACATGGTTTGAGTCCCTTCTCTGCAGATTATAGTTGTCCGGTTTTATGCAGTTCACTTACTCTCTGAAATGCAGTTTACTGCTCCATAAACTTGGGACAATGATAACATTACCATGATTGTTGTAAATATTTATTGTGATAATGAATGTAAAATGCCTGAGACTAACTGGGCTTCCTTGTCTGATTGTACAACTCTGCATGGGCTCAAAACTATTCATTCCTCCCTAAATACTTATACTATATTGCTTTGTACTCTGTGTATCTTGTATCCCCCAAAGATAGTAAATCTAACTGAAAACAGTAAACATATACTTCTTTTTCTGTTCCCAAGGATCATTTCCAAATTTTGTCTTATCAAAATATTAGTTTTTATTTTAAAGGAAATCTTATGAGGAATCTCAATACATTAAAGGATAAATGAAGAGCTACTCTGATTGAAGCAGAGGTGGGAAGGCAAGCCAGCCCTGCACAGTCAATCTTGTTACATAAGATATCACTAAAGGCTCCCAAGGTGACTAGAGCTCTATAGGTCAGGGTTTGATAATGCCTGTACTGCGGAATGGACTTTTACACTCAGGCACACAATAGAACTCTATGGTCTGTCCCATCTATTAACAAAGTGAGATCACTCCAGAAATAGAGTACTGCATCTCCAGTAGCATCTCTGAACCACAGCTGCATGTATACCAATATTTCTTAAGTGCAGTCATGCTGATGAAGGCTGAAGACATTTTGCTTTACAAAGCAATATTTTTTGAATTGCCTGTGCACTGCTGAATCACTGATGATATTTTAGTATTGTTTTGGTTAATTGCTAAATTTTACAATGAGTATATCCATGCCAAAATTGTATCCCATACAGAAGTCAAGTTAATTTTGAAGCAAAAATGTAGTCATTACTGAAGAATTGAAAAAAATTTGTCTTCCCGTTTGAAAGCTGTTGCACCCGTCAGGTGAAGTAACTGCTGTAACACAATGATTGCTTCAGTGGGCTGATGTCTCTGAAATCATTTAAAGAATATTTTAATGCATCATGTTCAGGACTAGGGGAGGTTCCTTTCCATGGTGACAGTTCTGCATCTGCTATGTATAAATTTCTTGCTGGGGAAGGGAAAGTAGTTAAGGCAAGTTCACTAACTTTGGCCAGCAAAACAGGAGGGCCTTCTGAAAAAGGGAGCAGATAGCCATCAGTGACTTTTAAGATTCAGTGAAGACCTCTGTTTCCCCTAAATACAACCTCCATCCATTTGTTGAAGTCTGGAGTCCCTTTAAAAAGTGACAATTTCCATTTTCAGAGAGGATAATTCTCATTTCCTGTGGGAGGAATTATAGAAACACAAACTCATCTGAATCCTGAGGAGCAGTATAGTTTCATTGCTAAGTACATGGTTTCTGGAGACAGACACCGTGGGTTTGAATCCCTGTTCTGTACCTTAACTAGTTGTGTGACCTTAGGGAAATCACTTTGCCTATCTGTCTCAGTTTTCTCTTTTGTAAAATGATGATGATAGTAACACTTATCTCAAAGACTTGGTGAGGATTCATGTGCAATCTCCTAGATAAATAATATTACCTAATTTGATTATATTTTTGAACACTTTGTGCCAGGCACTGTGTTGAAAATGTTTGTGAATTCCCATGTTTAATTCTCACTACAGCTCTGTGATGTGGGTACTAACAATGTCTCTTAACAGATGAGGAGGCTGAGACACAGAAATGGTGAACTGTTTAGTACGTAGTGAAGGCAGAATTCAAGGTCAGATCTGTCTGGCTTCATAGATTATACACTTAGCTACTATATTATACTCTCCCTCCACAGAGTTCTGGAAATGGATTAGAAGTTGACATTTACTGAAAAAGAAGATACTTTTTTTCCAAAGTCCTGCCTTATGCTTACATTTATTTTGTTTTCATTTCTGAAAAATCCATAATTCTGGATAAACTTTATAAGAGAGTCCCATAAAAAACAAAGGTATAATCTTCCTTCTCCAAGAGCCACTGCCTAATTATGGTGGCAAGACTACATAAAATGAATATGAAAATTAAAGAATATTTTTAAAATATTACCATATGGCATAACTGTCAATTTCCAATTTTTATTCCATAGAGAAGCAATGCACCATTTTTTAAAACCAATTATCTAGAAGTGGTTGCAACTTATGTCTTTTCTCCTGATTCTCTCTTCCTCCAGCCTAGAGTTTGAGTATAGAGAAAATAAATTGTTAGCTACTTGTCCAGAGTAAAGTTTGATTAGAGAAACACAGAGAAGAATTCAGTAGTGTATGTATAATTGTCTGTTCAACAAGGAGGTTAGACTCAATCAGCAGTAGGTTTTGGCCGTACCTCTGTGAGAGGCCATATAGCATAGAGAAACTTGAATTCAGATTGTCTAGGTTCAAATTCTAGCCCTGTCACTTGTTAGCTCTGTAATCCTGGGCAAGTTATATAACCTTTATATACTTCAGTTTCTTCATCTGTAAAAAAATAAAAAATAATAATAACAGTACTTGTGCCACAGTGTCATTGTGAGGATTAAAAAACGAAAGCAATTATAATAGTGCCAAGAACTCAATAAGCACTTAAATAGCAATTCCTATAATGATGGTAATGACAATGACAACAACAATGATATTGATTAAAAATTTTATTTGAAGAAGCTTTTATGGCTGTGATAGTTAATTTTATGTGTCAAATTGAAGGGTGTTTGGAGTTGAAATTAACATTATAATCAGTGACCTGTGAGTAAGCAGATTGCCCTCTATAATGTGGATAGTCCTCATCTAATCAGTTGAAAGCCTGAATGGAACAAAAAACCAGCCTCCCCAGCAAGAGGGAATTCCCCAACAGATTGCCTTCAGATTTCATCTGCTCCATTGGCCCTCCTGGGTCTCCAGCCTACTGGCTTACACTGCAGATTTGGACTCATTAGTCCATTAGTCTCCATAATCATGTGAGCCAATTCCTTATAATAAATTTATATATATATATATACACACACACACACATACCACATACATATTGTGTTCTGTTTCTCTGGAGAACTCTAATACAATGGGTAATAAAAATTTTAAAGCCATTGGACTAAGGTTTCTCTAAGACCTCCCTCTATGTTTGCTATTCTATGAGTATAATTGATTTTATTATAAATCCTGAATGTACACAAAGGGCCACAAATTATGATTACTATTGGTAGATTAAGAGAAATTCCTTAGAGGAAGAAGGTAATGGAGGAAATAATATATAGAAATTGATGAAAGAAAGAAGAAAGGCACTTCAGGTAGGGAAGAGTGTGAAATAAGACATGGAAATGGAAACAAACGGGTGATGTGTGTGTGTTTTTGTGGTATATGTGTAGAATTGGTCTGACTGGAAGCAAACCTAGCCATTAGAGATAAGCTCGGTAGGTATGGAGGTAGTGATAGCCATTGCTAAGAGCTGTGCTAAGGTGCAAGTCTGCAGTGTGCATGAAACAAAAGTCTATTTTTTTATTGGTGTTCAACAATAAATTGTTTTTGTTACTAATTAGGTTTTAAAAATTACCATTAACTTTTCATTTTGTCCAGAAACTATAAATATTGAGAAAATAAAAATGTTTACTTTTGTCTTTGGTTAAGTTGCCTATCACAAAACATATAAAGAACCATTCAACAAATGCACCATTTGACATTCACTGTTAATTATGCAAAACCTGGATATCAACAATTATTGAAAAACTACATAGCAATTTAAAGGGAGCATGATAGATCCAGCTGGTTACCTGATAAATATCATAAATTATTCTGAAGTAAAATGTGTTTGTTATGAACAATACAGGAATTTAATGTTAATGAAGTATTATTTCAAAGAAAAATTTAATTTCACTTATTGCACTAAATTTTATATTAAAGTCATTTGTTTATTTTCTATATAGGCTTTTTTTTTTTTTTTTTTTTTTCCTTGCGTTATGCGGGCCTCTCACTGTTGTGGCCTCTCCCATTTGCGGAGCACAGGCTCCGGACGCGCAGGCTCAGTGGCCATGGCTCACGGGCCCAGCCGCTCCGCGGCATGTGGGATCTTCCCGAAACGGGGCACGAACCCGCGTCTCCTGCATCGACAGGCGGACTCTCAAGCACTGCGCCACCAGGGAAGCCCTCTATATAGGTTTTGAAAGAAACATAAAGGCTTAGTTGAAAGAACCTGGCTTTGAAGTCAGTAGATGAGTTTTTTCCTAGATCATCCACTGAATGTTGACTTTCTGTGAGAACTCTCAGATGTGAACTCTGCACAATATTATCTTCCCTGCTCACCATGTGAGACTGAAAATATTGATTTATGATAAAAGTGCTAGCCATTATTACTATTACTTTAAAACTATAATAATGATGACTAAGATTCCTACAGTGCATGCATCATCATCTCCAGTGACTATTTACTGTGTTCCTCCTAATATGAATGGGATTGCTTCTAGCATTTATCTTTTATTACAGTGGCAGAACATGAATCCTTTCTCTTTGTTCAAGCAATACAGAGTAAACTGTGAAAAACCTTCCTTTCTTGCCACTTAACTCCCATCAATATCCCCAAAGGTAACCACTAATAACAATTTGGTATTTTCCAGTTCTTTTTCTATGCTTTTTTGTACATATAGAAGATATACAAATATGTACTTTACAAAGTTTAATTATACTATATGAAATACTCTGTAATTTGCTTTCTATTTAACAATATATCTTGCAGATATTTGAATGTCAATAATTTATAGTGTTACTTTATTCTTCTAAATCTTACACAGTACTTCATAAATTTCATATATAGACATATACTCATTTATTTAAGCAATCCTCTATGGGTGACCATTCAGATTCTTTGTCATTTGCTATTTAACATAATGCGTATATATGTATATTCTATACATACATATGTAGCAGGTACACAAAATTAGCTAGGATATTGATTCAAGTATTCTTTTAAATAGTCAATGTATACATTCACTATCTAAGTAGGTATATTTTACTGTTATATATTTATATATTCAATATTTAAATATATATTCATGGTTATACATATATACACATATATGCATATATATACATATATATTCACTATTTAAAACAATTCCTGAATCAATATCCTTGTTAGATTTCATCTACTTGCTATATGTTCAAGTACCTATATATACATATACAGGTATTATGTTAAATAGTGAACAACTGAAAATAATCTGAATGCCCTCCCATAGGGGGTTCACTATATATAAATATAAACATATATATATATATATATATATATATTTAGAATAGATTCTTAGTAGAAGAATTACTGTGTCAGAATGTATGCAATTTAAAAATTTTAGAGGTATTGCCAAATTGCCATTCCAAATCAAAAGCCTATACCAAATGTATATTGTCATCAATTTTGTATGAAAAAACATAATATCCTAGCCAAATTAGATATTATACATATTTTTAAATGTTGGCAGTCATAGGGTGAAAAGTTATTTTTATTTTAATATGTATTTCTCTTTTTGTGAGGTTTAACATTTTATGTTTCTTGACCATTTGTGATATTTCTGTAAATTTTCTGTTCATTTCCTTTGCCAAATTTTCTATTTTTCTTTATTGACTTGTAGTAACTATATATTTTGGATGCTGATCCTTTGCCTATTATTTATTCAGCAGATTCTCCAATTATATCATGTTTTCTCTATTTTATAATAGTCACTTTCATTATATAAATTATTTTAATTTGGGGGCAGAAAGATCTGTTAGTATTTACTTATGGATTCTGAACTTTGTTCTTTTCCTTCCTCTAAGATAATGTCTAAAAATTTACAGTCTTGTAATTATATGTTTAACCCTTTAATCCATCTGGAGTTTTTTTTTGCATATGGGTTGAAATAAAGGAAGGCCTATTATTTTTTTCTAAGTGGATAGTAATTGTACTGATTCCATATGTTGAATAGTCTATTCCTGTGCCAATACTACATTCGTTTATATAGCATGTAGCTCTATAGTGTTTTTTTTTCTTCAAGCCCTTGGCTGCATTTTTATTGTCCCTTAAGAAGCAAAGATAAGATGTTTTGATAAAAAAGGATGGAATACAATGTCCCCACAGACTGCATCCCAGCCCCCCACACCTTTTCTCCTCGCAAGTCGGCTGGGAGAGATGCCTTTCCCCGCATCACAGTAGACTCCTGACATTTTCTATGCTGAGTGAATGCTGCTTCTCATAGCCACGGTGTTGGTACTAGGTTGGAGAGTTAGGGGCACAGGAAGGTTCTGTAAACACTCTTGGCTTTCTCTTCCCTTAGTGCACCTAACGTTCACCCAATGCCCCTTCTTAGAGACTTTTTATCTCCCACCTTCCCACACATCCACAGAGTGCTGGGAGGAGTGGGTTCTGATGTCACCAGGCCAGAGCTGCTGGGAAAGCTACTTAGTTCTCTGTGTCTCTTGCCCAAGGATGGAAAGTAGGAGATGCCTCTGAAGACGAGTACCCTCAACCTTACACTTTCTCACATTATTGTTTTCCCTGTTCCAACAATGTCACTTTAAAAGGAACTTTCACAAAATATCCTCTGGATTATATATAATCCAGGGCAAAGAGTTGTTTCTGTGTATGAAGTCTCAGGGGAACAAGAGAGCCCGCTGAGGGAGGTGTGAGGATCTTGTCTCAACTCAAGTTTGAGGCACTTAAAGCTTCACTTAAAACTTCATCTTGGTTCCTGTCTTCCTGCAGGCAGCGCCCTCTGATTTGTTTCCAGGTCTGATCACTACTTGGCCCTTTGGATCTATGGGGCAGAAAGGCCCCTTTGCTTGATGCTTGGTGACATCTGGACAAATATGCTATCCCTGTAGTCTCCTGGCTCAGCAACCCAGCAGATTTCCCAAGGCACTGTGCTCAAAAGTCCCACTTTCTCTCTCATGTCCTCCAACACCTGAGACCTAGGCTTTGGATTTTTTCTTGTATTTTATTTAACATCTTTATTGGAGTGTAATTGCTTTACAATGGTGTGTTAGTTTCTGCTTCATAACAAATTGAATCAGCTATATGTATACATACATCCCCATATCACCTCCCTCTCACGTCTCCCTCCCACCCTACCTATCCCACCCCTCTAGGTGGTCACAAAGCACTGAGCTGATCTCCCTGTGCTATGCGACTGCTTCCCACTAGCTATCTATTAAACATTTGGTAGTATATATAAGTCCATGCCATGCTCTCACTTCATCCCAGGTACACTTCCCCTTCCCCATGTCTCAAGTCCATTCTCCACTACTGAATCTCTATTCCTGTCCTGCCCCTAGGTTCTTCAGAAACATTTTTTTTTTTAGATTCTATATATATGTGTAATCATATGGTATTTATTTTTCTCTTTCTGACTTTCTTCAATCTGTATGACAGTCTCTAGGTCCATCCACCTCAGTACAAATAACTCAGCTTTGTTTCTTTTTATGGCTGAGTAATATTCCATTGTATATATGTGCCACATCTTCTTTATCCATTCATCTGTCGATGGACACTTAGGTTGCTTCCATGTCCTGGCTATTGTAAACAGAGCTGCAATGGACATTGTGGTACATGACTCTTTTTGAATTATGGGTTTCTCAGGGTATATGCCCAGTAGTGGAATTGCTGGGTCATACGGTAGTTCTATATTTAGTTTTCTAAGGAACCTCCATACTGTCCTCCATAGTGGCTATACCAATTCACATTCCCACCAGCAGTGCAAGAGGGTTCCCTTTTCTCCACACCCTCTTCAGTATTTATTGTTTGTAGACTTTTTGATGATGGCCTTCTGACTGGTATGAGGTGATACCACATTGTAGTTTTGATTTGCATTCCTCTAATGATTAGTGATGTTGAGCATCCTTTCATATGTATGTCAGCAATCTGTATATCTTCTTTGGAGAAATGTTTATTTCGGTCTTCTGCCTGTTTTTGGATTAAGTTGTTTGTTTTTTTGAAATTGAGCTGCATGAGTTGCTTGTAAATTTTGGAGATTAATCCTTTGTCAGTTGCTTCACTTGCAAATATTTTCTCCCATTCTGAGGGTTGTCTTTTGGTCTTGTTTATGGTTTCCTTTGCTGTGCAAAAGCTTTGAAGTTTCATTAGGTCCCATTTGTTTATTTTTGTTTTTATTTCCATTTCTCTAGGAGGTGGGTCAAAAAGAATCTTGCTGTGATTTATGTCATACAGTGTTCTGCCTATGTTTTCCTCTAAGAGTTTGATAGTGACTGTCCTTACATTTAGGTCTTTAATCCATTTTGAGTTTATTTTTGGGTATGTTGTTAGGGAGTGTTCCAAATTCATACTTTGACATGTACCTGTCCAGTTTTCCCAGCACCACTTATTGAAGAGGCTGTCTTTTCTCCACTGTATATTCTTGACTCCTTTATCAAAGATAAGTTGCCCATATATGCATGGGTTTACCTCTGGGCTTTCTATCCTGTTCCATTCATCTATATTTCTGTTTTTGTGCCAGTACCAAACTGTCTTGATGACTGTAGCTTTGTAGTATAGTCTGAAGTCAGGGAGCCTGATTCCTTCTGCTCCATTTTTCGTTCTCAAAATTGCTTTCGCTATTCGGGGTCGTTTGCCTTTCCATACAATTTGTGAAATTTTTTGTTCTAGTTCTGTGAAAAGTGCCAGTGGTTGTTTGATAGGGATTGCACTGAATCTGTAGATTGCTTTGTGTAGTATAGTCATTTTCATAATGTTGATTCTTCCAATCCAAGAACATGGTATATCTCTCAATCTATTTGTGTCATCTTTAATTTTTTCATCAATGTCATAATTTTCTGAATACAGGTCTTTTTTCTCCTTAGGTAGGTTT
Organism: Lipotes vexillifer; assembly: GCF_000442215.2. Taxonomy (NCBI): domain Eukaryota; kingdom Metazoa; phylum Chordata; class Mammalia; order Artiodactyla; family Lipotidae; genus Lipotes; species Lipotes vexillifer. The sequence goes on from NW_006793272.1 coordinate 3,067,278, forward strand.
ATTCCTAGATATTTTATTCTTTTTGTTGCAATGGTAAATGGAGGTGTTTTCTTAATTTCAATTCCAGATTTTTCATCATTAGGTTATAGGAATGCCATAGATTACTGTGCATTAATTTTGTGTCCTGCTACTTTACCAAATTCATTTATTAGCTCTAGTAGTTTTCTGGTAGCATCTTTAGGATTCTCTATGTATAGTATCATGTCATCTGCAAACAGTGACAGCTTTACTTCTTCTTTTCTGATTTGGATTCCTTTTATTTCCTTTTCTTCTCTGAATGCTGTGGCTAAGACTTCCAAAGCTATGTTGAATGAGAGTGGTAAGAGTGGACAACCTTGCCTTGTTCCTGATCTTGGTAGAAAGGTTTAGAGTTTTTCACCATTGAAGACAATGTTGGCTGTGGGTTTGTCATATATGGCCTTTATTATGTTGAGGAAAGTTCCCTCTATGCCTACTTTCTGGAGGGTTTATATCATAAATCGGTGTTGAATTTTGTCAGAAGATTTCTATGCATCTATTGAGATGATCATATGTTTTTTCTCCTTCAATTTGTTAATATGGTGTATCACATTGATTGAATTGCATACATTGGAGAATCCTTGCATTCCTGGAATAAACCTCACTTGATCATGGTGTATGATCCTTTTAATATGCTGTTGGATTCTGTTTGCTAGTATTTTGTTGAGGATCTTTGCATCTATGTTCATCAGTGATATTGGCCTGTAGATTTCTTTCTTTGTGACATCCTTGTCTGGTTTTGGTATCAAGGTGACAGTGGCCTTGTAGAATGAGTTTGACAGTGTTCCTCCCTCTGCTATATTTTGGAAGAGCTTGAGAAGGATAGGTGTTAGCTCTTCTCTAAATGTTTGACAGAATTCGCCTGTGAAGCCATCTGGTCCTGGGCTTTTGTCTGTTGGAAGATTTTTAACCACAGTTTCAATTTCAGTGCTTGTGATTAGTCTGTTCATATTTTCTGTTATTTCCTGGTTCAGTCTTTGCAGGTTGTGCATATCTAAGAATTTGTCCATTTCTTCCAGCTTGTCTATTTTATTGTCATAGATTTGCTTGTAGTAATCTCTAGATCTTTTGTATTTCAGCAGTGTCAGTTGTTACTTCTCCTTTTTCATTTCTAATTCTATTGATTTGAGTCTTCTCCCTTTTTTTCTTAATGAATCTGGCTAATGGTTTATCAATTTTGTTTATCTTCTCGAAGAACCAGCTTTTAGTTTTATTGATCTTTGCTACCGTTTCCTTCATTTCTTTTTCATTTATTTCTGATCTGATATTTGTGATTTCTTTCCTTCTGCTAACTTTGAAGGTTTTTTTGTTCTTTCTCTAGTTGCTTTAGTTGCAAGGTTAGGTTGTTTATTCGAGATGTTTCCTGTTCCTTAAGGTAGGATTGTATTGCTATAAACTTCCCTCTTAGAACTGCTTTTCCTGCATCCCATAGGTTTTGGGTCAACGTGTCTCCATTGTCATTTGTTTCTAGGTATTTTTTTAATTTCCTCTTTGATTTCTTCAGTGACCAGGTCGTTATTAGGTAGTGTATTGTTTAGCCTCCATGTGTTTGTATTTTTTACAGATCTTTTCCTGTAATTGATATCTAGCCTCATAGCATTGTGGTCCGAAAAGATACTTGTTACAATTTCAATTTTCTTAAATTTACCAAGGCTTGATTTGTGACCCAAGATATGATCTATCCTGGAGAATGTTCCATGAGCACTTGAGAAAAATGTGTATTCTGTTGTTTTTGGATGGAATGTCCTATAAATATCAATTAAGTCCATCTTGTTTAATGTATCATTTAAAGCTTGTGTTTCCTTATTTATTTTCATTTTGGATGATCTGTCCATTGGTGAAAGTGGGGTGTTAAAGTCCCCTACTATGAATGTGTTACTGTCGATTTCCCCTTTTATGGCTGTTAGTATTTGCCTTATGTATTGAGGTGCTCCTATGTTGGGTGCATAAATATTTACAATTGTTATATCTTCTTCTTGGATCGATCCCTTGATCATTATGTAGTGTCCTTCTTTGTCTCTTCTGATAGTCCTTATTTTAAAGTCTATTTTGTCTGATATGAGAATTGCTACTCCAGCTTTCTTTTGGTTTCCATTTGCATGGAATATCTTTTTCCATCCCCTTACTTTCAGTCTGTATGTGTCTCTAGGTCTGAAGTGGGTCTCTTGTAGACAGCATATATATGGGTCTTGTTTTTGTATCCATTCAGCCAATCTGTGTCTTTTGGTGGGAGCATTTAGTCCATTTACATTTAAGGTAATTATCGATATGTATGGTCTGATTACCATTTTCTTAATTGTTTTGGGTTTATTATTGTAGGTCTTTTCCTTGTCTTGTGTTTCTTGCCTAGAGAAGTTCCTTTAGCATTTGTTGTAAAGCTGGTTTGGTGGTGCTGAACTCTCTCAGCTTTTGCTTGTCTGTAAAGGTTTTAATTTCTCCATCAAATCTGAATGAGATCCTTGCTGGGTAGAGTAATCTTGGTTGCAGGTTTTTCTCCTTCATCACTTTAAATATGTCCTGCCAGTCCCTTCTGGCTTTCAGAGTTTCTGCTCAAAGTTCAGCTGTTAACCTTATGGAGATTCCCTTGTGTGTTGTTTGTTGTTTTTCCCTTGCAGCTTTTAATATATTTTCTTTGTATTTAATTTTTGACAGTTTGATTAATATGTGTCTTGGCATATTTCTCCTTGGATTCATTCTGTATGGGACTCTCTGTGATTCCTGGACTTAATTAACTATTTCCTTTCCCATATTAGGGAAGTTTTCAACTATAATCTCTTCAAATATTTTCTCAGTCCCTTTCTTTTTCTCTTCTTCTGCAACCCCTATAATTCTAATATTGTGTGTTTAATGTTGTCCCAGAGGTCTCTGAGACTGTTCTCAGTTCTTTTCATTCTTTTTTCTTTATTCTGCTCTGCAGTAGTTATTTCCACTATTTTATCTTCAAGGTCACTTATCCATTCTTCTGCCTCAGTTATTCTGCTATTGATCCCATCTAGAGTATTTTTAATTTCATTTATTGTGCTGTTTATCATTGCTTGTTTCATCTTTAGTCCTTCGGTCCTTGTTAAATGTTTCTTGCATTTTGTCTATTCTATTTCCGAGATTTTGGGTCATCTTTATTTTCATTATTCTAAATGTTTTTTCAGGTAGACTGCCTATTTCCTCTTCATTTGTTAGGTCTGGTGGGTTTTCATCTTGCTCCTTCATCTGCAGTGTGTTTTTCTGTCTTCTCATTTTGCTTACCTTACTGTGTTTGGGGTCTCCATCTTGAAGGCTGCAGGTTCATAGTTCCCATTGTTTTTGTTGTCTGTCCCCAGTGGTTAACGTTGGTTCAGTGGGTTGTGTAGGTTTCCTGGTCGAGGGGAGTAGTGCCTGTGTTCTGGTGGAGGAGGTTAGATCTTGACTTTCTGGTAAGCATTTTCCCATCTGGTGGTGTGTTTTGGGGTGTCTGTGGACTTATTATGATTTTAGGCAGCCTCTCTGCTAATGGGTGGGGTTGTGTTCCTGTATTGCTAGTTGTTTGGCATAGGGTGTCCAGCTCTGTAACTTGCTGGTTGGTGAGTGAAGCTGGGTGCTGGTGTTGAGATGGAGATCTCTGGGAGATTTTCACCATTGATATTATGTGGAGCTGGGAGGTCTCTTGTGGACCAGTGTCCTGAAGTTGGCTCTCCCACCTCAGAGGCACAGCACTGACTCCTGGCTGCAGCATCAGGAGCCTTTCATCCACATGGCTTAGAATAAAAGGGAGAAAAAGTAGAAAGAAAAAAAGAAAGAAAGAAAGAAAGAAAGAAAGAAAGAAAGAAAGAAGATAAAATAAAATAAAGTTATTAAAATAAAGAATAATTATTAAGAAAAAAAAATTTTTAAAGAAAGAAAGAAAAAAAAAACGGACAGATTCAACCCTAGGACAAATGGTGGAAGCAAACCTATACAGACAAAATCTCACACAGAAACATACATGTACACACTAACAAAAAGAGGAAAAGGGGAAAAAATAATAAATTTTGCTCTCAGAGTCCACCTCCTCAATTTGGGATGATTCGTTGTCTATTCATATATTCCACAGATGCAGGGTACATCAAGTTGATTGTGGAGCTTTAATCCGCTGCTTCTCAGGCTGCTGGGAGAGATTTCCCTTTCTCTTCTTTGTTCTCACAGCTCCCGGGGCTCAGCTTTGGATTTGGCCCCGCCTCTGTGTGTAGGTAGCCGGAGGGTGTCTGTTCTTCGCTCAGACAGGACGGGTTTTAAGGAGCAGCTGCTTCGGGGACTCTGGCTCACTCATGCTGGGGGGGAGGGAAGGGTATGGAGTGCGGGGCGATCCTGCGGTGGCAAAAGCCGGCGTGAGGTTCCACCAGCCTGAGGCGTGCCATGCATTCTCCTGGGGAAGTTGTCTCTGGACCCCGGGACCCTGGCAGTGGCCGGCTGGACAGGCTCCCCATAAGGGGAGTGTGGATAGTGACCTGTGCTTGCACACAGGCTTCTTGGTGGCGGCAGCAGCAGCCTTATCGTTTCGTCTCTGGGGTCTGCGCTTTTACCTGTGGCTCGCGCCCATCTCTAGGGCTCCTTTAAGCAGCCCTCTTAATCCCCTCTCCTCACGCACCAGGAAACAAAGAGGGAAGAAAATGTCTCTTGCCTCTTCGGCAGGTCTAGACTTTTCCCCAGACTCCCTCCCGGCTAGCCGTGGTGCACTAACCCCCTGCAGGCTGTGTTCAAGACGCCAACCCCAGTCCTCTCCCTGTGCTCCGACCGAAGCCTGAGCCTACCTGGCAGGTGAGCAGACAAGCCTCTCGGGCTGGTGAGTGCTGGTCGGCACCGATCCTCTGTGCGGGAATCTCTCCACTTTGCCCTCCGCATCCCTGTTGCTGTGCTCCCCTCCACAGCTCTGAATCTACCCCTCTCTGCCACACGCAGTCTCCGCCCGCAAAGGGCCTTCCTAGTGTGTGGAAACCTTTCCTCCGTCACAGCTCCCCACCACTGGTGCAGGTCCAGTCCCTATCATTTTGTCTCTGTTTATTCTTTTTTCTTTTGCCCTACCCAGGTACGTGGGGACTTTCTTGCCTTTTGGGAGGTCTGAGGTCTTCTGCAAGCGTTCAGTAGGTGTTCTGTAGGAGCTGTTCCACGTGTAGATATATTTCTGGTGTATCTGTGGGGAGGAAGGTGATCTCTGCGTTTACTCTTCTGCCATCTTCCCTACTGCTGTTTGTTCTTCTTTCTCTAGTTGCTTTAGGTTTAAGGTTAAGTTGTTTATTTGAGATTTTGCTTGTTTCCTGAGGTAACATTTTACTGCTATAAACTTCCATCTTAGAACTGCTTTTGCTGCATCTCATAGGTTTTGGATCATCGTGTTTTCATTGTCATTCGTCCCTAGGTATTTTTTGATTTCCCTTTGATTTCTTCAGTGATCTCTTGGTTATTTAGAAATGTATTGTTTAGCCTGCATGTGTTTGTGTTTTTTACATTTTTTCACTGTAATTGATTTCTAATCTTATAGCACTGTGTTGAGAAAAGATGCTTGATATGATTTCAATTTTCCTAAATTAACTGAGGCTCACTTTGTGGCTGGATGTGGTCAATCCTGGAGAATGTTCTGTGTGCCCTTGAGAAGAATGTGTATTATTCTGTTTTTGGATGAAATGCTCCATAAATATCAATTAAATCCACCTGGTCTAATATGTCATTTAGGGCCTGTGTTTCCTTATTAATTTTCTGTCTGTATGATCTGTACATTGATGAAAGTGGGATGTTAAAGTCACCCACTATTATTGTGTTACTGTTGATTTCTATTTTATGGCTGTTAGTATTTGCTTTATATATTCAGATGCTCCTATGTTGGATGCATATATGTTTACAATTGTTTTATCTTCTTCTTGGATTGATCCCTTGATTTTTATGTAGTGTCCTTCTTCGTCTCTTATAACAGTCTTAATTTTTAAGTCTATTTTGTCTGATATGAGTATTGCTACTCCAGCTTTCTTTTGGTTTCCATTTGAATGGAATACCTTCTTCCATCACCTCATTTTCAGTCTATATGTGTCCCTAGGTCTGAGGTGGGTCTCTTGTAGACAGCATGTATACAGGTCTTGTATGCATATCCATTTAGCCAGTGTATATCTTTTGGTTGGCACATTTAATCCACTTACGTTTAAGGTAATTATTGATATGTGTGTTCCTTTTGTCATTTTCTTAATTGTTTTGGATTTGTTTTTGTAGGTCTTTTTTCTTTCCATCCTGTTTTATTCTTTTCTCTTGTGGTTTGATGACCATCTTTAGTGTTGTGTTTGGGTTGCTTTTTCTTTTTGTTTGTATATCTATTGTAGTTTTGGGGTTTGCTGTTCCCATGAGGTTTTGATATAGCAGTCTATATATGTACAAGGTTATTTTAAGTTGCTAGTCTCTTTCCTGCCTACAGGATTTCCTTTAGCATTTGTTGCAAAGCTGGTCTGGTGGTGCTGAATTCTCTTAGTTTCTGCTTGTCTGTAAAGCTTTTGATTTCTCCATCAAATCTGAATGAGAGCCTTGCTGGGTAGAGTATTCTTGGTTGTAGGTTCTTCCCTTTCATTGCTTTAAATATATCATGCCACTCCCATCTGGCTTGCAGAGTTTCTGCTAAGAAAGAAATCAGCTGTTAACCTTATGGGTATTCCCTTGTATGTTATTTATCATTTTTCCCTTGATGCTTTTAATATATTTTCTTTGTCTTTAATTTTTGTCAATTTGATTACTATCTGTCTTAGTGTGTTCATCCTTGGGTTTATCCTGCCTGGGACTCTGTGCTTCCTGCACTTGGGTGGCCATTTCCTTTCCCATGTTAGGGAAGTTTTCGACTATAATCTCTTCAAAATTTTCTCGGGTCCTTTCTCTCTCTCTTCTCCTTCTGGGACCCCTATAATGTGAATGTTGGTGTGTTTAATGTCCCCGAGGTCTCTTAGGCTGTCTTCATTTCTTTTCATTCTTTTTTCTTTATTCTGTTCCATGGCAGTGATTTCCACCATTCTGTCTCCCAGGTCACTTATCAGTTCTTCTGCCTCAGTTATTCTGCTATTGATTCCTTCTAGTGTAGTTTTCATTTCAGTTATTATATTATTCATCTCTGTTTGTTTGTTCTTTAATTCATCTATGTCTTTTTTAAACATTTCATGCATCTTCTCGCTCTCTGTCTCCATTCTTTTTCCAAGGTCTTGGATCATCTTCACTATCATTATTCTGAATTCTGTTTCTGGAAGGTTGCCTAGCTCCACTTATTTAGTTGTTTTTCTGGGGTTTTGTCTTGTTCCTTCATCTGGGACATAATCCTCTGACTTTTCATTTTGTCTACCTTTCTGTGATTGTGGTTTTTGTTCTGCAGGATGCAGGATTGTAGTTTTTCTTGTTTCTGCTGTCTGCCCTCGGGTGGATGAGGCTGCTTGGTAATATATTAGGCTGCATTGCTGTCTGAGATCATATTGAGACAGAGAGGCAGAAAGAGAGAGGAACATATTCTTTTCTTTATATGTCCCAAGCAGATTGTCTCTGCAAACTTCAAACTATGAAAATTCACTAAGATAATACATATAAAGTGCCAAGCATAGAGCCTGATACAGAGTAATTGATCAATAACTGCAAATTCCCTCTCTTGACCACAAAAACGGTAACTTTTCTTCTGACAGCACCATCCTAAAAGTATCACACTCACCCTAATTGGCATGGCTCCCTTTATCACACCAGTTCCATAAGTATTTTGCATCTTTTAATGTATTAGTAAGCTAATTTTACCAGTCATTTCCTACATCTACCTTCTACAGATGAAGAAACTGTAGCACAGAGAACTTACATTATTTGTAAAAGGTCCCATACAGCAGTTAGTGGTATTCATCACTATGTCATCAGCTATGTGTCAGGTAATATGCTAGAATCTGGGGATACAATGACAAGCAAAATTGATATAGCTTTTGCCTTTATGAAACTTGAAATCTAGAGAGAGAGAGAAATCAAATTATCACACATACAAAATGTAAAGTCAGATCTCTGGTAGGAACTATGAAGAAAAGTTATGTGTTATGAGAATATGTAACAGGTGACTGGCATTGTCTGAGGGGTCAGACAGGGCTTATCTGAGGAAATTATATTTGAGATTTAAAGGACACTAAGATTGTTAACTTAAAAATAGTGGGGAAGATACTACAAAAGAGTCATTTAGTTGGTATCCACAAAATTATTATTGTAGGGATACAAGCATAGAAAATGGACATATAAATACAAATGGAGTTACTCTGGCTGGAGCAGAGGAACTGCAGAGAAGCTTGGTGTAAAGAAGATATCGAAGATGCAGGCACAAAGGAGGCCAAGCATGGCCTGGAAGTTGTATTAAGAAAGATTATTTTTATGTTAGAGCAATGAAATTTTATTAAAAGATTTTAAGCATGGCAGGAGCTGGGATGGTGTGGAGGCATGAAAAACATAGTTCTCTTTTAAAAGGTCAATATTGAAAGAACATGGTATATCTCTCCATCTATTTGTATCATCTTTAATTTCTTTCATCAGTGTCTTATAATTTTCTGCATACAGGTCTTTTGTCTCCTTAGGTAGGTTTATTCCTAGATATTTTATTCTTTTTGTTGCAATGGTAAATGGGAGTGTTTTCTTGATTTCACTTTCATATTTTTCATCACTAGTATATAGGAATGCCAGAGATTTCTGTGCATTAATTTTGTATCCTGCTACTTTACCAAATTCATTGATTAGCTCTAGTAGTTTTCTAGTAGCATCTTTAGGATTCTCTATGTATAGTATCATGTCATCTGCAAACAGTGACAGATTTACTTCTTTTCCAAGTTGGATTCCTTTTATTTCCTTTTCTTCTCTGATTTCTGTGGCTAAAACTTCCAAAACTATGTTGAATAAGAGTGGTGAGAGTGGGCAACCTTGTCTTGTTCCTGATCTTAGTGGAAATGCTTTCAGTTTTTCACCACTGAGGATGATGTTGGCTGTGGACTTGTCATATATGGCCTTTATTATGTTGAGGAAAGTTCCCTCTATGCTGACTTTCTTCAGGGTTTTTATCATAAATGGGTGTTGAATTTTGTCAAAAGCTTTCTCTGCATCTATTGAGATGATCATATGGTTTTTCTCCTTCAGTTTGTTCATATGGTTTATCACATTGATAGATTTGCGTATATTGAAGAATCCTTGCATTCCTGGAATAAACCCCACTTGATCATGGCGTATGATCCTTTTAATGTGCTGTTGGATTCTGTTTGCTAGTATTTTGTTGAGGATTTTTGCATCTAGCAAAGGAAACCGTAAGCAAGACCAAAAGACAACACTCAGAATGGGAGAAAATATTTTCAAATGAAGCAACTGACAAAGGATTAATCTCCAAAATTTACAAGCAGTTCATGCAGCTCAATAACAAAAAAACAAACAACCCAATCCAAAAATGGGCAGAAGACCTAAATAGACATTTCTCCCTGTGAAGCCATCTGGTCCTGGGCTTTTGTTTGTTGGAAGATTTTTAATCACAGTTTCAATTTCAGTGTTTGTGATTGGTCTGTTCATATTTTCTATTTCTTCCTGATTCAGTCTTGGCAGTTTGTGCATTTCTAAGAATTTGTCCATTTCTTCCAGATTGTCCATTTTATTGGCATAGAGTTGCTTGTAGTAATCCCTCATGATTTTTTGTATTTCTGCAGTGTCAGTTGTTACTTCTCCTTTTTCATTTCTGATTCTATTGATTTGAGTCTTCTCCCTTATTTTCTTGATGAGTCTGGCTAATGGTTTATCAAAGAAGATGTGGCACATATATACAATGGAATATTACTCAGCCATAAAAAGAAACGAAATTGAGCTATTTGTAATGAGGTGGATAGACCTAGAGTCTGTCATACAGAGTGAAGTAAGTCAGAAAGAGAAAGACAAATACCGTATGCTAACACATATATATGGAACTTAAGAAAAACAATTGTCATGAAGAACCTAGGGGTAAGACAGGAATAAAGACACAGACCTACTGGAGAACGACTTGAGGATATGGGGAGGGGGAAGGGTGAGCTCTGATGGGGCGAGAGAGAGACATGGACATATATATACTAACAAACGTAAGGTAGATAGCTAGTGGGAAGCAGCCGCATGGCACAGGGATATCGGCTTGGTGCTCTGTGACCGCCTGGAGGGGTGGGATAGGGAGGGTGGGAGGGAGGGAGACGCAAGAGGGAAGAGATATGGGAACATATGTATATGTGTAACTGATTCACTTTGTTATAAAGCAGAAACTAACACACCATTGTAAAGCAATTATACCCCAATAAAGATGTTAAAAAAAAAAGCTTATGAATACAAATGAAAAAAAAAAGGTCAATATTGCAGAAGTGTGGAGAGTAAACAGGAAAGGGTCAGAGTAGAGATCAGTAGGCCAATTTGGAGGCCATTGCAATAATTATGACAAGAGATGGGGTTGGCTTGGATAAGAGTGATGACAGTGGAAATGCTGAGAAGCAAATGAACTGGGGACATACAAAGTAGGTAAGATGGGTATAATTTGATGACTAATAGACTATGGATGTGAATGAAGGAGATGACTGAAATTTGGTAGAAAATGGGAAAAAAAAGCAATTTCTAAATAAAATGCTTTACATTGATGCTATAAACTTTAATGACATAAATGAAATTTATGGATTTCCAGTTTTGCCTTGGCTCCAGCCATTTCCTTGCTTCCTTTCTGCTGTGTATAAGCTACTGTAATCACACTCTAGCTTCCAGCTGTCAGACCCAAGATATTTTGCCAAAGTGTAGTTTTGCACTTGCTTAGAAGGAATGCCTCAGATTGAGAAGTTAGGTTTAACAAGTTTCTTGGCATAAAAATCTGTGGATGCTAGATGAAATACTGTACCCTACCCAAACACAGGTTTCCAAACTCTTAGACCAAAGTAGTCTGAAAAGAAAATTAAACTCTATTCAGAGACTGCTAAGTAAGAGATGCCAACATCTATGAAAGCAGACTACTTCAAATATTGCCCAGATATAAGTTTTTAAACTTATTTCTAACCAAGTAAGGCAAGAGCTTTCTGCTATTGCTATGGGAGGATTGGTCTTGATTGAGGTGGTGTGGGCATGGAAGAAAATAGAATTCAGTTAAAATGAAATAAAATAAAAATCCCATTTGCTTAATTTAGACTGTCTTTTTGATACCATTTTAGGACAAATGCAAGCTTTGAGTGAATTGCGAATAGCACAAACTCTTAGGCCTACTTTGTTATGATTGAAAATTTACTATGTTCAGTTACTGGGTAAAAGTAACAGTAAAACTAATGAATATAGGAAACCTGAACAATCTTTTTTATTTGTTTTTTTAAATTAGAGATAATAATCCCTATTTATTTGCCCTGTTGTGAGGACCAAAGAAAATATGCTGTGTGAAATGTCTTTGAGAGACAGAAAATACTATAAAGAGTTAACAATTTACTATTTCTCTTTTCAGTTTTTCCTCTATCAAAATTGGGATAATGTAAATTTCATTCTGTTTCCCAAGTACACTAACCTCAGAGTAATGCTAAACTATTGCTGAATTATTGTGTCTTTTACCAAGTGTGCCCTAATTCTTCCAGCATTTCCAGGACCCTACTGAGTGATATTTTTTTCAATTGCAAACCAAGAATTCATGGTCAAAAAAGAAATAGGCTATGGGGTTCTCCAGTTATTCCTAATAGCTTTTAATAACTTTTATTAATTGAAGTATAGCTTATTTACAATATTATGTTAGTTTCAGGTGTACAGCAAATTGATTCATACACACACACACACAAATACATAAATTTTTTTCAGATTATTTTCCATTATAGGTTATTACAAGATATAGAATATTCTCTGGGTTATACAGTAAATCCCTGTTGATTATCTGTTTTATATAGAGTAGTGTGTATCTGTTAATCCCATACTCCTAATTTATCCCTCCCTTTCCCCTTTGGTAACCATAAATTTGTTTTATATGTCTGTGAGTCTGTTTCTGTTTTTTAAAATAATTTCTTTTGTATTAGTTTTTAGATTACACATATAAATGATATCATATAGTATTTGTCTTTCTTTGGCTGACTTACTTCATTTAGTATGATATTCTCTAGATCCATTCATGTTGCTACAAATGGCAATATTTCATTCTTTTTTATGGCTGATTAATGTTCCATTGTTCCAATGTTCCATTGTTCTAAAGTAGTCTGCTTTCATAGATGTTGGCATCTCTCTTATTTAGCAATCTCTGAATGCTAAATGCTCATTAATGTTCCATTCCATATACATACACACATACACACACACACACACAATGGAACACAATTGCTATGATTTATGTCAGATAATGTTTAGCCTGTGTTCTCTTCTAGGAGTTTTATGGTGTCATGTCTTATATTTAGGTCTTTAAACCATTTTGAATTTATTTTTGTATATGAAGTGAGGGAGTGTTCTAATCTCATTGATTTACATGAGGCTGTCCAGCGTTCCCAACACCATTTGATGAAAAGACTGTCTTCTCCATTGTATATTCTTGCCTCCTTTGTCAAAAATAAACTGACCATAGGTGTATGGGTTTATTTCTGGACTCTCTATTCTTGTCCATTGATCTATATGTCTGCTTTTGTGCCAAGGCCACACTGTTTCGATTACTGTAACTTTGTAGTAATTCTGAAGTGTGGAAGGGTTATGCCTCCAGCTTTGCTCTTTTTCCTCAGGATTACTTTGGCAATTCTGGGTCTTTTGTAGATTTATATAAACTTTAGGATTATTGGTTCTCATTCTGTGAAAAATATCATAGGTAACTTGATAGAGATCACATTAAATCTGTAGATTGCTTGGGTACTATAACCATTTTAATAGTATTAATTTTTCCAATCTTTCTATTTCTTTGAATCATCTTCAATTTTCTTTATCAATATTTATACTTTTTAGCATATAGATCTTTCACCTCCTTGGTTAGGTTTATTCCTAGGCTTTTTTTTTTTTGACACAATTTTAAATGGGATTGTTTTTTTCTTTCTCTTTCTGATATTTCATTGTTAGTGTAAAGAAATAAAACAGATTTCTGTACATTAATATTGTATCCTGCTACCTTGCTAAATTCATTTATTCATTCTAATAGTTTTTGCATGGAGTCTTTAGGGTTTTCTATATATAGTATCATGTCATCTGCATATAATTACAATTTTACCTCTTCCCTTCCAATTTGGATACCTTTTATTTATTTTTCTTTCCTGATTGCTGTGGCTAGCACTTCCAATACTATGTTGAATAGAAGTGGTGAGAGTAGGCACCCATGTCTTGTTCCAGAATTTAGCAGGAAGGATTTCAGGTTTTCATCATTGAGTATTATGTTGGCTGAATAACATTTTTTTAGATGTCCTTACTTGGATTGAGGATATGTTATGGCACACCATATGCTTGCCACTTTCTCTATAACCTTTCTTTTTCCATTTTTTTTTGGCAAATTGTGATGTTCCTTCCCTACCTTCTAACATTTTATCAAACTGCCACTGTAAAAAATACAATATGTTTTGTGTTTGTAGCCATATTAGTATTAAACTATGTAAATTAACATAAAGAAAATTTTCAGTTCTGTAATTTTTGTTTCTATTTCATTTATTTCTTCTCTGATCTTTATGATTTATTCTTCTAACTTTGGGTTTTGTTTGTTCTTCTTTCTCTAGTTCATTTAGGTGTAAGGTTAGATTGTTTGAGATTTTCCTTGTTTCTTGAGGTAGGCCTGTATCAATATAAACTTCTCTCTTAGAACTGCTTTTGCTGCATCCCATAGATTTTGGATTGTTGTGTTTTCATTGTAATTTGTCTCTAGTTATTTTTTGATTTCCACTTTGATTTCTTCAGTGATCTCGTGGTTATTTAGTAATGGACTGTTTAGCCTCCATATGCTTGTGTTTTCTTTTTACTTTTTTTTGCCTGTAATTGATTTCTAATCTCATAGCTTTGCAGTCAGAAAAGAGGTTTGATATGATTTCAATTTTCTTAAATTTACTGAGGCTTGATTTGTGACCCAAGCTGTGATCTATTCTGGAGAATGTTCCATGTGCACTTGAGAAGAAAGTATAATCTGCTGTTTTTGGATGGAATGTCCTATAAATATCAATTAAATCTATCTGGTCTATTGTGTCATTTAAAGCTTGTGTTTCTTTATTAATTTTCTCTCTGGATGATCTGTCCATTGGTGTAAGTGAGGTGTTAAAGTACCCCACTATTGTTGTGTTACTGTCAATTTCCTCCTTTATAGCTGTTAGCAGTTGTGTTATGTATTGTAGTGCTCCTATGTTGGGTGCATATATATTTATAATTGCTATATCTTCCTCTTGGATTGATCCCTTGATCATTATGTAGTGTCCTTCCTTATCTCTTGTAACATTCTTTATTTTAAAGTCTATTTTTTCTGTTATGAGTATTGCTACTCCAGCTTTCTTTTGCTTTCCATTTGCATGGAATATATTTTTCCATCCCCTCACTTTCAGTCTGTATGTGTCCCTAGGTCTGAAGTGGGTCTCTTGTAGACAGCATATATATGGGTCTTGTTTTCATATCCATTCAGTTTGCCTGTGTCTTTTGGTTGGAGCATTTAATCCATTCACATTTAAGGTAATTATCAATATGTATGTTCCTATTACCATTTTCTTAGTTGTTATGGGTTTGTTTTTGTAGGTCCTTTTCTTCTCTTGTGTTTCCCACTTAGAGAAGTTCCTTTAGCATTTGTTGTAGAGCTGGTTTGGTGGTGCTGAATTCTCTTAGCTTTTGCTTGTCTGTAAAGCTTTTGATTTCTCCATTGAATCTGAATGAGATCCTTGATGGGTAATCTTGGTTGTAGGTTCTTCCCTTTCATCACTTTAAATATATCATGCCACTCCCTTCTGGCTTGTAGACATTCTGCTGAGAAATCAGCTGTTAACCTTATGGGAGTTCCCTTGTATGTTATTTGCCTTGCTGCTTTCAATAACTTTTGTCTTTAATTTTTGCCAAGTTGATTACTATGTGTCTCAGCATGTTTCTCCTTGGGTTTATCCTGTATGGGACTTGCTGCACTTCCTGGACTTGGGTGGCTATTTCCTTTCCCATGCTAGGGAAGATTTCGATTCTAATCTCTTCAAATATTTTCTCAGGTCCTTTCTCTCTCTCTTCTCCTTCTGGGACCCCTATAATGCAAATGTTGGTGTGTTTAATGTTGTCCCAGGAGTCTCTTAGGCTCTCTTCATTTCTTTTCATTCTTTTTCTTTATTCTGTTCTGTGGCAGTGAATTCCACCATTCTGTCTTCCAAGTCACTTATATATTCTTCTACCTCAATTATTCTGCTATTGATTCCTTCTAATGTATTTTTCATTTCAGTTATTGTATTGTTCATCTCTGTTTGTGTGTTATTTAATTCTTCTAGGTGTTTATTCTTTAATTCTTCTAGGTCTTTGTTAAACGTTTCTTGCATCTTCTCAATCTTTGCCTCCATTCTTTTTCTGAGGTCCTGGATCATCTTCACTACCATTATTCTGAATTCTTTGTTCTGGAAGGTTGCCTCTGTCCATTTCATTTAGTTGTTTTTCTGGGGTTTTATCTTGTTCCTTCATCTGGTACATAGTCCTCTGCCTTTTCATGTTGTTTATCTTTCTGTGAATGTGGTTTTCACTCCACAGGCTGCAGAATTGTAGTATTTCTTGCTTCTGCTGTCTGCCCTCTGGTGGATGAGGCTATCTAAGAGGCTTGTGCAAGTTTCCTGATGGGAGGGACTGGTGGTGGGTAGAGCTGGGTGTTGTTCTGGTAGGCAGAGCTCAGTAAAACTTTAATCTTCTTGTCTGCTGATGTGTGGGGCTGGGTTCCCTGTCTCTTGTTTGTTTGGCTTGAGGTGACCCAGCACTGGAGCCTTCCCGGCTCTTTGGTGGGGCTAATGGCAGACTCTGGGAGGGCTCACAGCAAGGAGTACTTCCCAGAACTTCTGCTGCCAGTGTTCTTGTTCCTGCAGTGAACTACAGAAACCCCCTGCTTCTTCAGGAGACCCTCCAACACTAGCAGGTAGGTCTGGTTCAGTCTCCTATGGGGTCACTGCTCCTTTCCCTGGGTCCTGATGCACATGCTATTCTGTGTGTGCCCACCAAGAGTGGAGTCTCTGTTTGCCCCAGTCCTGTAGAAGTCCTGTAATCAAATCCTGCTAGCCTTCAAATTCTGATTCTCTAGGAATTCCAATTCTCATTGCTTGACCCCCAGGTTGGGAAGCCTGACATGGGGCTCAGAACCTTCACTCCAGTGGGTGGACTTCTGTGGTATAAGTGTTCTCCAGTTTGTGAGTAACCCACCCAGTGGTTATGGGATTTGATTTTATTGTGATTGAGTCCCTCCAACCATCTCACTGTGGCTTCTCCTTTGTCTTTGCATGTGGGGTATATTTTTTGGTTAGTTCCAGTGTCTTCTTGTCAATGATTGTTCAGCAGTTAGTTGCTCTTCCAGTGTTCTCACAAGAGGGAGTGAGCACACATCTTTCTACTACTCCATCTTGAACCAATCTCCTCCAGTTATGTAATTTTTAAGCAGAAACCTATTATTTTCTGATCAGGAAAACTTGCCTTGATAATCAGTTTATTCCCTTCTTGCAACTAATGTGAATGGCTTTGGAGTAAGTTATTTTATTTGGATTAGATTATCCTTTATGTGATCTAGAAAATTTTATCAACTAAAAATCTATTTTTTACCAGTTCTTCTTTTTTATTTCTTTTTTCAGGGATTGCAACCTTAGTTTTTTTTTTTTTTTTTTAACTTCTTTATTAGAGTATAATTGCTTTGCAGTGGTGTGTTAGTTTCTGCTTTATAACAAAGTAATCAGTTATACATATACATATGTTCCCTTATCTCTTCCCTCTTTCATCTCTTCCCTCCCACCCTCCATATCCCACCCCTCCTTGCAGTCACAAAGCACAGAGCTGATCTCCCTGTGCTATGTGGCTGCTTCCCACTAGCTATCTACCTTACATTTGGTAGTGTATATATGTCCATGCATCTCTTTCGCCCTGTCACAGCTTACCCTTCCCCCTCCCCATATCCTCAGGTCCATTCTCTAGTAGGTCTGTGTCTTTATTCCTGTCTTACCCCTAGTTTCTTCATGACAATTTTTTTTCTTAAATTCCATATATATGTGTTAACATATGGTATTTTTCTCTCTCTTTCTGACTTACTTCACTCTGTATGACAGACTCTAGGTCTATCCACCTCATTACAAATAGCTCAATTTCGTCTCTTTTTATGGCTGAATAATATTCCATTGTATATATATGCCACATCTTCTTTATCCATTCATCCGACGATGGGCACTTAGGTTGTTTCCATCTCCAGGCTATTGTAAATAGAGCTGCAATGAACATTTTGCTACATGAATCTTTTTGAATTTTGGTTTTCTCAGGGTATATGCCCAGTAGTGGGATTGCTGGGTCATATGGCAGTTCTATTTGTAGCTCTTTAAGGAACCTCCATACTGTTCTCCATAGTGGCTGAACCAATTCACATTCCCACCAGCAGTGCAAGAGTGTTCCCTTTTCTCCACACCCTCTCCAGCATTTATTGTTTCTAGATTTTTTGATGATGGCCATTCTGACTGGTGTGAGATGATATCTCATTGTAGTTTTGATGTGCGTTTCTCTAATGATTAATGATTAATGATGTTGAGCATTCTTTCATGTGTTTGTTGGCAGTCTGTATATCTTCTTGGGAGAAGTGTCCATTTAGGTCTTCTGCCCATTTTTGGATTGGGTTGTTTGTTTTTTTGTTATTGAACTGCATGAGCTGCTTGTAAAATTTAGAGATTAATCCTTTGTCAGTTGTTTCATTTGCAAATATTTTCTCCCATTCTGAGTGTTGTCTTTTGGTTTTGTTTATGGTTTCCTTTGCTGTGCAAAAGCTTTGAAGTTTCATTAGGTCCCATTTGTTTATTTTTGTTTTTATTTCCATTTCTCTAGGAGGTGGGTCAAAAAGGATCTTGCTCTGATTTATGTCATGCAGGGTTCTGCCTATGTTTTCCTCTAAGAATTTGATAGTTTCTGGCCTTACATTTAGGTCGTTAATCCATTTTGAGCTTATTTTGGTGTATGGTGTTAGGGAGTGATCTAATCTCATACTTTTACATGTACGTGTCCAGTTTTCCCAGCACCATTTATTGAAGAGGCTGTCCTTTCTCCACTGTACATTCCTGCCTCCTTTATCAAAGATAAGGTGACTATATATGCGTGTGTTTATCTCTGGGCTTTCTATCCTCTTCTGTTGATCTGTCTTTCTGTTTTTGTGCCAGTACCATACTGTCTTGATTACTGTAGCTTTGTAGTATAGTCTGAAGTCAGGGAGCCTGATTCTTCCAGCTCCGTTTTTCATTCTCAAGATTGCTTTGGCTATTCGGGGTCTTTTGTGTTTCCATAAGAATTGTGAAATTTTTTGTTCTAGTTCTTTGAAAAATGCCAGTGGTAATTTGATAGGGATTGCATTGAATCTGTAAATTGCTTTGGGTAGTAGTGTCATTTTCACAATGTTGATTCCTCCGATTGAAGAACATGCTCTATCTCTCCATCTATTTGTATCATCTTTTATTTCTTTCATCAGTGTCTTATAATTTTCTGCATACAGGTCTTTTGTCTCCTTAGGTAGCTTTATTCATAGATATTTTATTCCTTTTGTTGCACTGGTAAATGGGAGTGTTTTCTTGATTTCACTTTCAGATTTTTCATCATTAGTGTATAGGAATGCCAGAGATTTCTGTGCATTAACTTTTTATCCTGCTACTTTACCAAATTCCTTGATTAGCTCTAGTAGTTTTCTGATAACATCTTTAGGATTCTCTATGTATAGTATCATGTCATTTGCAGACAGTGACAGCTTTACTTCTTCTTTTCTGATTTGGATTCCTTTTATTTCCTTTTCTTCTCTGATTGCTGTGGCTAAAATTTCCAAAACTATTTTGAATAAGAGTGGTGAGAGTGGGCAACTTGTCTTGTTCCTGATCTTAGTGGAAATGCTTTCAGTTTTTCTTTACCAGTTCTTCTTTAAATGCCCCACTGCCTATTTAAAATAGCTAACACATTAATAATCCTTTCTAGCTTAGTTGATCCTCAAATTATTTCAATTTGGAATATCCACAATGCTATACTTAGGACCATTATTTCTCTATTTTGTACTTAATTTGTTCTCTTTTCTGTTTACCAATTTTAAGGAAAATGATTTGGGCCCATCTTAGAGTCATTGCACTAAACTAATTAGATGTTTGACAGAAAAAGATTAACAATCTCAAACAAAGACATTGAACTAAAGGAATAATTAGAATTTTGGAATCAGGTTACTAAATTCAGTTTTAAATATATAGAAGTCAGAATCAAAGAGAAAGTATCCATCCTTCTATCCATCCTTTCCTCAATCACTTATTATGTGTCAGGTGCTATGTGAAGCACTGGATATTCACAGATGAATAGGGCTGATCCCTGACCTCAAGCAGTTCACAGTTTGATTAGGAAGTAAGGCTGTTAAGTCAAAGTCAGAAAGGTTAGAGATCATCTCAGATAGTCAGAACATCTTTTTATTAGTTATATACTGTGTGTTAAACACATAGTATTTGTGCTAGGGGATGCAGCTATATATGAACTAAACAAATTTATATATGTAATGCACTGGACTCACTAGTGTTTTGGACATTTTGGAAACCTGGACAGAAAGAAGAGAAGGGTCAGGTACACCCACCTCCCCTGGACACTGCTTGACTCTGTTGGGTGAGCATGGCTTCAGGTAAAGTACATGTTCACAAAAATCATTTGGAAAATTTTAATTTAGAAAGTTTGTGATTAAAGCATGACATTTTCTATTAATTGATCTCTATGTGCCATAAATACAGGAATTTGACTGAAATTTTGACTAAACCCATGCTAGAAATCCATTTTCCTAAAACATGTAACCTTTTATAACAGTTGGTTATTCAGTTCTGAGCTTCAGTGTGAGCAGCAAGACATTCATGTGTTGTATGCCTTGCACTCATTTTCAGCTAGGGACTGGGTGGGCTTTTTTGAGGGAGACTGGTGAGCTTACCCTATGAAACCCCAAAGCAATTTCTAGGTAGCTTCAGTAAATTAGCATGTACTACAACAGTATTTAATTGTAATTCATGCTTTTCATAATCTATCATATATGACGTTTTGGTTATAATTATTACTTTCATTTTGCAAATGTAAGTTGTTTTTTTGGCCTTTCAACTGGACAGCTGTTAGAGGCTTCCTATTTTAAGAATATACTGTCACACTAGTTTTTCTTCCCTATCACTACCAGAAAAATCATACACATAGATCTTACTGAAGACACCAGGAAGCCGTGCTAACTGACCTTTTCCCAGGCTTTGAATTCAGAATTCAGATGATTGTCAATTACTTGAAAGCTGTCACCACAGCAGAATACATAAAGGGATGAAAAATTCTTCTCTATACGATTTGAAAATTTTGAGCTCAGGTATTCATTAAAAAAATGCAAAAGAAGATTCTGCTGTACAGACGTCATAATTAAAGCTTCAGTGCTCTTTTCTATAAAAGATTCCTTTCGTATAGAAGATTGCTTTCCATTGTTCTTTCATAAACTTTTTATTACTCAAATATTTTTCCTTGGAATGCAGCTACCTTGTTTCTCCAAATGAAAGACAAAATTTTGGAAATTCATGATTGAGCCTCAGGAGAAATCTGACTAGTGAATCATTCCAGAGAAACAGCTGCCGAAATACCTATAGTATAGAGCTGATGGAGAGATTAAAAACATATTTAAAAACACAAAAACAACTACAAAATGTAACTCAGAGCATTCAAAACATACAGTGTACCTTATTGATGGAAAACACTTGTCTCCACTTGGTACCAGAAGATATCTATGAATGGTAATTAAGTCAAGACAGAGACAAGGCATCACTAATTTTGAGTACAGTTTTATATAAATCATTAAATCTAAAAGATTGATCTTTACTGATGGAGCCATTTTATAGTATCTGATAAGAAGAATCAAGAGAAACTATTAACATAAGTGCTGCTGCTGCTAGAATTCACCAAATTTGTTCTCTTTTTTTCCCTATTTTTTTAAATTGAGGTATAATTGACATATAACATTATGTTAGTTTCAAGTACACAATGTAATGATTTGATATTTGTATATATTGAAAAATGATCACAAAAAGTTTAGTTAACATCCATCACCATAGTTACCAAATTTTTTTTTCTAAAAACAAGAACTTGTAAGATCTTCTCTCTTAGCAACTTTCAAATATGCAACATGGTATTATGAAGATGTCACTATGCTCTACCTTACATTTCCATGACATTTATATTATAACTAGAAGTTTGTACCTTTTGACCCACTTTACCCATTTCACCCACTCCATCCACCACCTACCTCTGGCAACCACCAATCTGTTTCTGTATCTATGAGCTTGCTTTAAAATTTTTCTTTTAAATTCCACATATAAGTGACATCATACAGTATTTGTCTTTCTCTGTCTTATTTAACTTAGCACAGTACTCTCAAGGTCCATCCATGTTGTCACAAATGGTAAAATTTCCTTTTTTATATAGCTGAATAATATTCCATTATGTGTGTGTGTGTGTGTGTGTGTGTACACACACACACACACACACACACACACACACACACCTCATATCTTTTTTATCCATTCATCCACTGATAGACATTTAGGTTGTTTCCATATCCTGGCTGTTGCAAGTAATTTTGCAATAAACATGGGTTTGCATATATCTTTTCAAGTTAGTGTTTTTGTTTTCTTCAGATAAATACCCAGAAGTGGAATTGCTATATTATATGGTAATATATCAGGAACTTCCACACTGTTTTCCATAGTGGCTGCACCAATTTACTTTCTCACTAACAGTGCACAAGGGTTCCCTTTTCTCCATATCCTCACCAACATCTGTTATTTGTTGTCTTTTTTATGACAACCATTCTGACAAGTGTGAGGTGATATGACATTGTGGTTTTGGTTTGCATTTCCTTGATAATTAGTGTTGTTCATCACCTTGTCATATTCCTGTTGGCTATCTGTATGTGTTCTTTGAAAAAATGTCTATTCAGGTCCTTTGCCCATTTTTTAATTAGATTGTTTGAGTTTTTTTTTTTTTTTTTTTTTTTGCTGTTGAGTTAGATGAGTTCTTTTTATATTTTGGATGTTAATACCTTACCAGATATGTGATTTGTGAATATTTTCTCTCATTCTGTAGGTTGCCTTTTCATTGTGTTGATGGTTTCTTATGTTGTGCAGAAGCTTTTTACTTTGATGTAGTCCCACTTATTTTTCCTTTTGTCGCCTTTTCTTTTGGTGTCTCATGAACTTAATATAATAGGGCAATAAAAATGTCTGAGGGGCTCTTCTCACTATCTTATTAACTCAGATCATGCCTCAGGTAATTAGTTTTGGTGTCTTTCCCTTGGCCAGGTATAGATGTGTTTATGGTACGCTTCTTGAAAGGTTAACTTGGATACCAGTTCAAAAATGTCCTGTCACTTCCATGTATGAGGTCTAGACATTAGCTAATGTGTGATATAAGGGGACAGGAAATCAGTGAGTGAAGTATTCACAGTGTGGCCTAAGGACACTGTGAGGCTCCCTGAGTGGTTTACTGATTTCCTTCTCGGAAAACCAGAGATGACTCCTGTGGTCAGGCCAGGGTTAGCATAAGAGCAGAATCATGAGGCCAGATTTAGGAACTGAGGTGCAGAGAAAAGTGAGATCTTTGTAGGCTGACATACATGTTCATGGCAGAAATCCCAGTGCTCTTTGATCTGTAAGGCAAGGCTAAGTGTCAAATAATAGTAATACCCATTTTATTCATCATTATGTGCTTAGGTTGTTCCCTAGTACAGAAATGGGTGCCATATAATAATAATAATGCTGCATAACCTCAGTAACTGTTTTCTGATTGCTTTCAATTACACACAGACAATAGTTTCCTATTAACTCAAGTTCTAGCTCTCCCATAAAGCCTCCTTTAAATAATCCAGCCTCTTAATTGAATTATTGTAATCCCTCCATCTATACCACTCAATTTACATTTTTTTCTTATATTCAGTCTTCTGTAGCTCTGTCTCTTATTAATATATTTTAATTGTCTAATGAGACTGTTATTTCCTTGAAGGTAGGGATGTCATTTTACACTTGCTTTTTATCTTTCATAGTGCACAAAACAATGGTGTATACATATTAAGCAGTCTTGGCTTATATCCATTGTTCTAGAATGTAGTGCATTCAGCACTTGTCCCAAATTTCCTTTTTTTTTTTTTTTTTTTTTTTTTGCGGTACGTGGCCCTCTCCCTGTTGTGGTCTCTCCCGTTGCGGAGCATAGGCTCTGGACGCACAGGCTCAGCAACCATGGCTCACGGGCCCAGCCGCTCCGCGGCACGCGGGATCCTCCCAGACCGGGGCATGAACCCGTGTCCCCTGCATCGGCAGGCGGACTCTCAACCACTGCGCCACCAGGGAAGCCCCCAAATTTCCTTTTTAAATAAAATATAATTATTGATAATTGTATGAAAATTAATCAAGATGGGTTTGGTAGACAGCTACATTTTATTTCCAGCTTCTACCTGATCTCATCAAGTCATGTGAAGTGCATACACAGTGAGCAGAATTCTTACTTTAAATTAGAAAGATAACCAACTTGTACCTCAGTCTCTGTTTATCCTAATCATTTTCACACGCACCATAACTAATGCCTCCCTTTTAAGAACAACTGGTAAGAGCTCTGAACAAATGTGTGTTCAGAAAAGAGTAGCTATAGACAGCTAAATCATCCAGTCTTCAGTGGTGGTGAGAGAAGAATTCACTATCTCTGCTCCTGCCATCCCTTTTATGTACCTAAATGTTGCTCTATGGCCAGGAACCCAAACTCAAAAGATGCGTGGAACTCACAAGCTACAAATCAATAGGATCCATAGAAATAATAGCTTAGATATATATGAAATATTTAAGGGAAATAGAGACTGAACTGTCCTACCATAAATCATATAGAGAGAAGTCTGAATATTCTTCCCTAAACAGATTTGTAAATTTCTGTATACCAAAAGTCTACAAATGTGTATTCATTATTTGCAGTACCTTTATATATAGTAGAGGCATAAATTGTTGCTGCTTTTAGCAGCAATTTTATATGTTCCAGAGGTATGAGAATTGAGTTATTTCATATTTGGGAGGCATGGGATGCCTATAGAAAAACTGCAGGAGATGAGGCTTGAAAGGTTAAGCAATGATTAAACTGCAGAGGCCTTTGTATGTCATGTTAGGGAGATTGGCTACGTTGAAATACTTCATACAAGGGAATAGTACAATAATATTTTAGATAGATCCCTGGCATTAGTATAGAAAATGTATTAGAAAGGGAGACTCTGAAGGTAGGGATTGCAATTAAAGATTTATACAATAGCAAGTGATATTGAAGGCCCAAATTATGATTGTAACAGTAAGTATAAAGAGGAGGGAACAAATTTGAGAGGTATTCAGAAGATGGAATTTTGTAGATTAAATCTATAAAAAGGATGACCTATTTATTGTAGGATAAAGCAAAGAGAAAAGTTAAGAATGACACTGAAGTTAATAGCTTGGGAAACAGGATGAATGATGATGTTCTCAAGTCAAATACAGAACATGAGCAAGTGAACACTTTAGGAGAGATGTGGAGAAATTTGATGAAATTGTTCTTGGACTTTTGACATTCAGGTGCCAGTGGGATATTCAGTGGAGATGTGTTATCATTGACAATGTCAGTTCAATATTCCAGAGGGGGACCTCGGGTCGGGGAGAGTAGAGTGAGAAGAGGTGTAAACTACACGTGGATTCCTGAAAACTACTAAAATTTAAGGGGATGGCAGAAGAGAAAATGTTTTAAAATTTATGATCTATAATCATACTCTAAGCAGGAGATAAATATATAAATCCTCCTTCTCTCTTCTGAGTCTGCTGGAGTACAAGTATTTCAGTGACAGCCTGTCTAGTGAACAGATGGTCCACAAGTTCAAACTAAATTTAGGTATTTTCATTCTACACGATGTCTAATTAGGACTTTTAAATTGAAATTTCATACTAAAAGGGAATGGAGATTATTTTAAGCATACCATGGATGAATTATAAACATATTTAGTAAGTGGGTAAGTTTACTATTTCAACTCATTATAAATATTCATGTGGGAGTTTTCTTAGATCACTGTGGGCATCAGTTCTTTAGAGGAAGATGACTGGGTGAGGATCATAGTTCTATTCTTGTCTCATTTGCCTTTTTTCCCTTTTCTTTTTATGTGCTTTGTATGTGTTTTGTATATGTGTTACAGGGGCTTTTAGACTCCCCTGAAATTTAGTCAATGTCATATTCTGTTATGAGCCTAATTATGTAATATAATGTATTATGTTATTAGCCTTTTCTGTAAATCTTTATTAAAATACTTTCCCTTTTCCCCACACTCTTGCACTGCTATGAATTCCTGTGTAGTTTTTCCTTCTAGAAGACAGAAGTAAAACACTGGTACTTTTGTCTCACCACAGCCTTCTGCTGCTTTCGTCTGTTCTAAGCCTAGAAGTGCTGTTCTTGCTATGCTCTTACTGAGCTTCCCCTATCCCTCTGTGTTTTGATCACCCCTCGTTTCATGTAGCCAGTATCCCTGCTCAGTGCCACACATAGCCATGACATATCTACTTCTGCAGTTCATCCTTGAATGACTCTGCACTGTTTGTTTGGAAAAAGGACTAGTTTCCTTGTATATAACCATTGGTGCGACCACTTCTCAAGTGGAAATCCACATAGATACACACATACAAACACCACACACACATGTATTTCACGCCACTATATGATATCCTAATATTTTAAAACATCCCCAACCTGGAAAAATATCACCTCAGTGCTTTTTAAATTTTTGACCTTTTACTGCCTATTATATGTGTATGTATGCATTTTATGTGATACTGAGTAAACAAATATAAACTAAGAAAGGGTTAAAATTAGGAATTTAAAATATTTATGATTTTTAAAAATGTAATCAGAATAAATATCACCTCATGAATTAGAATGATCAATGACACCTCATGTATTTAAAAATATGAATGAAGGAAAGCTTTTAGAATAGGTACCAGAATTCTCAAAATTAGAAATATGAAAGAAGAATAAAATGCAAAGTTCCCATTACCTTGTCAACATAGTACTTCTGCATTGCAAGAATTAATCGTTCCTGTCATCCTATTTCAGCGCTCTAATACATGTGTTTTATTGGGTTTGATAGGCTCTCATTTAGAAGAGCATATAAATTTTTGTATGTAATGTTATGTGGTATAAAGTTGTTATAAACTAGCTCTCTACATAATGCCAAACAGCTGGTCATTTCATTGAAAAAACAATCAATATGTCTTTTATTGTAGGTTAAATATATAGCGTTAATAACAATGTCTCTCTTATCTGTATGTAGCATTTTACTCTCTTTAAAGCCTTTTCTTAAACAATCTCTCCTTTGCTTCTAAAAATATCTTATGAGAAGGCAAGCTAGGTAATACTACCATCAATTCAAAGATAAAAATAAAATTGTATCCATAGTTATTTAGCTGGATTTAGACAAAGTTCAAATCCAATGTTTTCTGACTGGTAACCTAACGGTTATTTTTTCTAGCAAGACACGGTTATTTTTTCTAGCTGGAGCACAGAGGGATTTTGTTATATAACATTGTTTTATCAACAGATTAGATAATAATATCAGTAGTTGCTGAAGAAAATGGGAAATCAAATCTAGGAAGTGTAACTAATATGTTAAACCACAGAATCAGGAAACTAAGAGGTAATGTTTCCCAGGGAAAAATGAAAAGTTTATGCTTGGAGTTATAAAACAGAACAAAACAAAACACAACTGTACAATACAGAATTTAAAAAAACAGCAGAAATGCATGCACTCCTCCCCCCACCAAAAATCCAGATTTACTAGTTTTAGTGTAATATAACTTCAGTATGCATCAACAGAGGAACACAGGTGGTCAGAAAACCTAACATGATGTAAAACTTCATTCACAGAATAAAAACTTTAGAATGAGCAATGTCATGTACTCATTCTACTCTGTCTTGATCAGATCACACATGGAAAACCCTCTTTATTGCTACAGTCTATTTTTGAAGAGAAAACAAACCAATATGTGTTTAGAAACAAACAATGAGGATTGAAAACGACCTTAAAATCATAGTATATTAAGAATAAAGGAACTGGAAAGTTCTTCACATATTTAGAAGGATGTAATGTGTAAGAGGGATTACAATTATTCTGTTTTCCTCAGTGGATATAATCAGGCTTAGTGGGGGAAAAAAACTACATGGAGATAGATTTCAGCTCAAGTTGAAGGAGTGTTGTCTAATAATTAAAAGTTTTCAATAATGGAATGAATTAACATCTTGGAGTCTTCATGCAGAGGTAGAGTGCCCATTTGGCAGCATTGTATAAGGGATGCCAAACCATGTACTAATGGTCTGGACTAGGAAAACTGGTTCCTTCAAGAAGTTTGATTCTTTCAGAGAATGATTCTAAAGGACGGGACCTATTAATTTCAGAATGTGTCAAATTCTGTGTCACAGTGGTCCCCAGTAGAGGACTCAACAATAAATATCTATGCCAGCTCCCTGAGATCATGAAAATACTTTCTTACACAGTCCATAACCCAGGAACTATTGTAAATGATCCACAAAGAATTGATGGATTTTAAGTTTAGAGGTCTATTTTCCTAAGAAATGTAAGAATGGAGCACCATTTCACCACAAAAATCTATATGAGGTATCTCTCCCTGGAGTGTAGTAAGTCTACTCTCTGACCTGACTAGGAAGCTGGGAGAATTGAGCTAATAGAGTGAATTCTGGTTTTTGTTTTTTAGCTTTAATAATGCATTTCACCCAGGGCCATGGTTAGTCATCAATACAGAAAGCCAACAGGGAAGTTGAAGAGAGCTTGGTAATAATATTTAATTTTTACTTTCTTCATTAAATATTCATGCACTTTAAAATAATGGGTGGGAAAAGTTAAGATTTTTTATTTTAATAATTTTTTTAAAAAAATCCATTAGAGTAAGCCACTATACAATGATTACATAATAATTCAAATATTTTTAAAATATATTTTATTGTAACAATATAATTACTTAGATTTAAATTAAGGTCAATGAATTCTCTATAGATTGCTTCATGATTAAAGATGCTATGAAGATCAGTAATGATAATCTCTTATACTTCAATTAAGTTCATTCAAAGCATGTCCTCATGCAAGAAAATGAAGCCATTAGCTCTGTATTTTAGGCTGAAGAAGGAGTAGCTTAATTATATTGTTAGTAGAAAATATGTAATTTTATACCAGACTGAATATATCATATAATATTTTAAACTCTTGAATATGGACTTTGAAAAGTCCATGTTTGGGTATTTGTTTTTATTAGCTTTCAATGTTAATTCCCTCCATCAATACTTACTTGTATGGCAAATGATATATAGGATTTCAGGGAACCTCTATAGCCTGGGGAGATACAATTTCTATGCATTAAAATTAGTTTATAAAATTAGTTAAATTCCAATAAAAAATATTTCAAAGCAACTTGTTAACAGTGTTAACTCACTGTTTATAGAAACTCTCTCTACTTTTTTATATATATATCCCCAAATATATACAAGGAACACAAGTTGTTTTGTATAATATATGTAACATAAAAATCCCCAAATCTAAATTTCTTACTTCAAAAAATTTACTTTTGCTCATACTCCATGTAGGCCATTGTATGCCTTCTGTGGCTCAACTCCATGTACCTTCTCATTCTGAAACCTGGGCTAAAGGAGACTCCCCCATTATGTTGTTCTTGTAGCAGATTGCAAATGGGTTGAGTCTTTGTACTTTTTGTTCTAAAATGAAAATATATGTTTTTTATAATCTGACAATGAAAATAAACCTTTTTAAAAAAGAAAAGGCTTTTTTCACCCAAGAAAACAAGCTGAGAAAACATGCAATGATGTTAAGACAGTGTAATCTCAATGTGTGGCAGTACAGTATTCAAATACAAATAGGGTTTTGAATGGAATAATATATAACAGGTGATAAAAGTGCAAGAATTTATCAGGTATCCTTTAGATGCTTTAGGCAACAATGGTATTCTGAGCAGTCCTCAGGATTGTTCCAGTTTCCTTTGCAAGAATATCAGTATTGTAAGGATACGTTCTCATAGCTTGGTGACACTTCTTTAAGATTGTTCAGTTCTCCCATTAACAAGCTAATGATATGTTGGCTTTATCTGCTATCTTTAATACTTTTTTTTATTAAAGTGTAATGTACAAGGAGAAAAGTACACAAATCCTAAGTGTATGGCTTGATGGACTGTCAGAAAGTGAGCACACCTGCGTAACCACTAGCCAGAGCAAAAAATAGAACATCATGAGCAACTCAAAAACTCCCTTTCTGTCACCTACCAAGCATTTTTTTCTTTTTTTCCTTTTTTGCAGTATGTGGGCCTCTCACTGTTGTGGCCTCTCCCGTTGCAGAGCACAGGCTCCGGACGCGCAGGCCCAGCGGCCATGGCTCACAGGCCCAGCCGCTCCACAGCATGTGGGATCTTCCCAGACCGGGGCACGAACCCGTGTCCCCTGCATCGGCAGGCAGACTCTCAACCACTGCGCCACCAGGGAAGCCCCACCTACCAAGCATTTTGCATTCTTCTCTTTCCCAGAGGAAACCACTGTCCATATTTCTATTTCCATTACATTAGTTTTGTCTGTTTTTAAACTATATAGAAATGAATTTATATAGCATATAGTCATTTTTGTCTAGATTCCATCACTCAGCATTATGGTTGTGAGATATACTCATGTTGTTGCACATAGAAGTGATTTGTTCATTTCTCACTGCTGTGTAGTATTCCATTGTATGGATATACCACAATTTATGCATTCTGCTATTGATGGATAGTTGGATTTTTTCCAACTTTGGCTTTTCTGAATAATGCTATGATAATCATCAGCAGATTTACCAAGAAGTTAGTGAAGCTCAAGCTTAAAGGCCTCTGTGTGGACTATGAATTCTTACAATTTGTATTCTATGGAGGGGAATCCAGATTCTATGAAGTATTTCTGTGAAAGCATTTCTGGTAAGATATTTAAAGATGTTATGAATATATAGACCTGAACCCCAAAACCTACTGTAATTGTGGTGGTATCTTTGATCATTCTAATTACATATTCATTTCTGTACTTAACCTTATGTTAATAATTTTGTATTTTTTTCTTGATCACAATCCCCTAAATTGTATAAGCTTCAAGTCCAATAAAGCATCCACATCATGGATGTCTTATACATGTTTTTGGCCTATATTCTGTAGAGTACATACATAAGAATAGAGTAGCTGGATTATATGATATACTCTATTCGGTTTTAATAGATACTACCAAATAGAGTTCAAAATTGGTTGCACCCATTTCCAATCTCATTGAGCAGTGTTTTACAGTTCCCTTTGCTCACATCCTGCCCAATAATTGGTATTATGGTTGGCTGCTACGTTATCAAACCATGATTTTAATTTGTGTTTCTCTGACGACTAAAGAAGTTAAGCATCTTTTTTGTGTGCTTATTGGCTATTTAGATATCATCCTTTGTGAAAAGTTTGTGTATGCCTTTGACCTATTTTTATTGCTTGTATTTTTCTTATTGATTTGTGGGAGTTCTTGTATACTCTCGTTACAACACCTTTGTTGGTTACAAACATATTTTCCCACTCAGTGCTTGGCATTTTCACATTTTTAATGGTGCCTTTTAATTCACAGAAGCTCCTAATTCTAATGACTTGTGAATCTTTCCATAATAGTTAGTACCTCTTGTATGCCATTAAAGAAATAATTGTCTATATGGAGGTCATGAACACATTCTCCTATGTTATCATCAATAAGTGTTACTGATTTGTCTTTACCATTTATATCTATAATTTCCCTGAATTATTTTATATTTTATAAGTGGTGTAAACTAGGGATCAAGTTGCAAGTTTTCATTCTAAAGGCCTTGCATATCTCTTTCTAATTTATTCCAAGGTTTTTTATATTTGTAATAGCAATTGTAAGTGGTATGCTTTATAAATTTCATTTTCTTCATTTCTGTATACTGACTTGTACTGGCAACCTTGCTGTATTCATTATTTATTCTAACAATATTTCTGAATTTCTATTAGACTGTCTACATAAAAAAATAATTGGTCTGTGAAGAAAAATAATTTCCCTTTTCAGTACTTAACATTTTATTTTATTTTCTTATACTATTGCAGTGACCAGGATATCCAGTACAATGGTGAAAAAAGATATACAGTGGGAATCGTTGCATTGCTTGCAGTCTCAGAGTTAAATCTTTCAGTAATCTACCATTTGTATGATGTCATTTGTTTGTTTTAGATATTTTTTGTAGTTGCAATTTATCAGGTTAGGCATATTCCCTTTTATTCCTAGTCTACTTGCTGTCAAGTTTAAGCTAGCCTCCTAAAACAAGTCAGAAATTTGACTTTCCTTATTATTCTCTGAGAGGTTGGTATAAGTTTTGTATCAGTGCTTTACTAAAAGTTTTGGAAGTAATGTTAGCAAGATGGAGAACTAAGAAGCTCTAGGCCCGTTTTCCCCCATGGAAACAACAGCAAAAATATAGTGACTGACTAAAATAACTTTGTAGGAACTCTGGAAACCAGTCAAAGTTCTACAGAAACCAAGAACACAGTCATCAAGAAAAGCTATATTCAAAGCAGTAGGAAATTTTTGGCACTCTTACTTGCCCTGTCTCCACTCCCTCCTTTGTGCAGTGTGACACGGTTGGGAGAAAGTGGACTAATTCCTAGTTTCTTCCCTTGAGCCAGTAGAGCGTAGCAGAACTTATTTGCAATGTTCTAACCTGTCTGTGGGCTGTCTGGAGGACCCATTTATGTCTTGTGTGACTCAGAGTTCAGATGGGGAAAGATGGCATAGTTTGGATCTCAAGCTGGTGAAAGGTGCAGAAAGCAGTAGTGGGTGTCACGGTGTATAAAAATTGTAAGTGGATTGCTGACCTGTGGATGCTTGGGACAGGAAGTTATGAGCAGAGTAAGAGAATAAAACATTTAATGTACAAAGAAGAAGATAGGGAAA
>NW_006793272.1:3099468-3115036 GCF_000442215.2 Lipotes vexillifer
AGGGAAAGACTGTTTTGGAAATTAAGATATTTAAAGGCATATATACAGGGACAATTGAAACACACAGACAGACACACACACACACACCCTAGGCAGTATGCATAACCAGAAAAGAGTGGAGAAAACCTTATGTTTTTACCCTGGGCTATTCCCAACACTCAGAACACATCCTGCTAATTAGTAAAGGTCTTCTCCACCAGTCTGAAAAGACTGGGAGAGGTAGTTGTTTTTTCAAATGGCAAATTTTCAACAAAAGATTACAAGGCTTATAAAGAACAGTAACAGATGGCCCATTCAAAAGAACAAAATAAATCACCAGAACCCATACCTGAAGAAACACAGGCACTGGAATTACTAGGAAAAGCCTTTAAAACAACTGTCTTAAATATACTCAAAGAGCTAAAGGAAAACAAGGACAAATAACTAAAGGAAATCAGGGAAAAAATATATGTACAAAATGCGAATGTCAACAGGGATACAAATTATAAAAAAGAACCAGACAGAAATTCGGGAGCTGAAAAATACAATAATTGAGTTGAAAAATTCACAAGAGGGGTTTAAGAGCAGACTCAAACAGGAAGATGAGAGAATTAACAAACTTGAAAAGAGGGCATTTGAAATTATTGAATTTGAGGAGTGAAAAAAGAAAAGTAAATAGAATTTGAGGAACTTATAGGAAATCATCAAGCAGAAAATTATACATATTATAGGAGTCCTAGAAGGAGAAGAGAATAAGGGGCAGAGAGATAATTGAATAAATAATGACTGCAAACTTACCAAATTTGAAAAAATACATGGATCTACAAATCCAAGAATCTGAAGATAAAAAGAATAAATTGAGGGACCCAAAATGAGACATTATAATAAAACTGTCAGGAGGCAAAGAGAGAGAATCTTGAAAGCAGCAAGAAAAAATTTGTTACATACAAGAGATCCTCAATAAGATTAGCAGCTGATTTCTCTACCTTGGAGAAAATAAACCCTCACCTTTATGGTCAAACGATTTTTGACAAGGAGCCAAAATCATACAATAGGGGAAAAAAATCAATGTTTCTGAAAAATGATTTTGGGAAAACTGTATAGCAACATGCAAAATAATGAAGTTGGAAAAATTAGCATATGAAAATTAACTCAAAATGGATGAAAGAACTATATGTAAGAGCTAAAACTCTTAGAAGAAAACATAGGAAGTTTCATGGCATTGGATTTGGCAATGATATTGGACATTAGATTTGGATATGACAACAAAAGAACAGGCAAAAAAAGAGAAACTAGATAAATTGAACTTCATCAAATTTAAAACTTTCAGGCATCAAAGGACACTATCAACAGAGAGAAAAGGCAACTCATGAAAAGGGGAAAATATTTGCTAATTACATATCTGATCAGGGATTAATATCCAGAATATATAAATAACCTTACAACTCAAAAAAGAAAAATTAAACAACCCAGTTTATAAATGGGAAAATGACATTTTTCCAAAGTGGAGGACCTGAGTAGGTACTTTTCCAAAGAAGACATACAGATGGCCAACAGTGTTAGTTTTAATGTTGTAATTTTCTATGAATCTGTACATTTCATGTAAATTTTCCCAATAAAGTTATCCTTCATATCCTGTAAATATTTATTATCAGATTCAATAGCATCCCATTTATCATTCTTGATATTGACTACTTATGCTTCCTCTCCCTCTCTCTCTCAATTTCTCTCTTTTTCTCTCCCTTTTATTAGTTCATTCTTGCCAGGCTTTTAATTTCATAATTCTTTTCAGATAACCAAATTTTGGCTAGGTTTTTCCTCATTAACTTCTTGCTTAATTTCATCTCTTTCTGCTGAATTTTTTCTGAAATTTTAATTTTATTTTTTTTCTTTCTCCAAGTATATTACTAACTTCTTGATCAGAGATTTTCAATGTTTCCTACCTTTTAATATATGGATTTAAGGAAATATATTTCTCTATAAGAATAGCATTAGAGGCATACCACAGGTTTTGAAATTATGTAATCACATTGTCATTTATCCAAAATATATTTTAATTTCTGTTGCGGTTTCTTCTGTGATCCATGGTTTCTTTAGAATTATGTTGCCTATTTGGGGTCTTTTGTGTTTCCATACAAATTGTAAAAGTTTTTGTTCTAGTTCTGTGAAAAATGCCATTGGTAGTTTCATAGGGATTGCATTGAATCTGTAGATTGCTTTGGGTAGTACAGTCATTTTCACAATGTTAATTCTTCCAATCCAAGAACATGGTATATCTCTCCATCTGTTTGTATCATCTTTAACTTCTTTCAACAATGTCTTATAGTTTTCTGCATACAGGTCTTTGATCTCCTTAGGTATGTTTATTCCTAGATATTTTATTCTTTTTGTTGCAATGGTAAATGGGAGTGTTTCTTTACTTTCTCTTTCAGATTTTTCATCATTAGTGTAGAGGAATGCAGAGTTCAAAGCAATCTTGAGAAAGAAAATGGATTTGGAGGAATCAGCCTCCCTGACTTCAGACTATACTACAAAGCTACAGTAATCAAGATAGGATGGTACTGGCACAAAAACAGAAATATAGATCAATGGAACAGGATAGAAAGCCCAGAGATTAACCCATGCACATGTAGTCACCTTATCTTTGATAAAGGAGGCAAGAATATACAATGGAGAAAAGACAGCCTCTTCAATACGTGCTTCTGGGAAAACTGGACAGCTACACGTTAAAGAATGAAATTAGAACACGTCCTAACACCATACACAAAAATAAACTCAAAATGGATTAAAGACCTAAATGTAAGGACAGACACTATCAAACTCTTAGAGGAAAACATAGGCAGAACACTCTATGACATAACTAACAGCAAGATCCTTTTTGACCCCCCTCCTAGAGAAATGGAAAGTAAAACAAAAACAAATGGGACCTAATGAAACATAAAAGCTTCTGCACAGCAAAGGAAACCATAAACAAGATGAAAAGACAACTGTCAGAGTGGGAGAAAATACTTGCAAATGAAGCAACTGATAAAGGATTAATCTCCACAATTTATAAGCAGCTCATGCAGCTTAATATCAAAAAAACAAACAACCCAATCCAAAAATGGGCAGAAGATCTAAACAGACATTTCTCCAAAGAAGATATACAGATTGCCAACAAACACACGAAAGGATGCCCAACATCACTAATAATTAGAGAAATGCAAATCAAAACTACAATGAGGTATCACCTCACACCAGTCAGAATGGCCATCATCAAAAAATCTAGAAACAATAAACGCTGGAGAGGGTGTGGAGAAAAGGGACCCCTCTTGCACTGTTGGTGGGAATGTAAATTGATCCAGCCACTATGAAGAACAGTATGGAGGTTCCTTACAAAACTAAAAATAGAACTACCATATGACCCAGCAATCCCACTACTGGGCACATACCCTGAGAAAACCATAATTCAAAAAGAGTCATGTACCACAATGTTCATGGCAGCTCTATTTACAAAAGCCAGCACATGAAAACAAGCTAAATGTCCATCAACAGATGAATGGATAAAGAAGATGTGGCACATATATACAATGGAATATTACTCAGCCATAAAAAGAAACAAAACTGAGTTATTTGTAGTGAGGTGGATGGACCTAGAGTCTGTCATACAGAGTGAAGTGAGTGAGAAAAAGAAAAACAAATACCGTATGCTAACACATATATATGGAATCTAAAAAAAGAAATAAATGGTTCTGAAGAATCAAGGGGAAGGACAGGTATAAAGACACAGACGTAGAGAATGGACTTAGAGGGGGAAGGGTAAGCTGGGAGGAAGTGAGAGAGTAGCATGGACATATATATACTACCAAATGTAAAATAGATAGCTAGTGGGAAGCAGCTGTATATCACAGGGAGATCAGCTTGGTGCTTTGTGACCACCTAGAGGGGTGGGATAGGGAGGATGGGAGGGAGACACAAGAGGGAAGGTATACAGGGATATATGTATACCTATAGCTGATTCACTTTGTTATACAGCAGAAACTAACAGCATTGTAAAGCAATTATACGCCAATAAAGTTGTTTAAAAAAATGAATTATGTTGCCTAATTTTTAAATATTTGGAAATTTTCTAGTCATTTTTTTGTTATAGATTTCTAGCTTTATTACACGGTGGTCAGAGAACGAATTCTGTATGATTTAAATATATTGGAATGTGTTTAAATTTGCTTTAGAGCTTAGTATATGTTGAATTTTGGTAAATAATCCCTGTGTACTTGAAAACAATGTGTTTTTTTGCAGTTATTGGGTACAGTGTTCCATATACATCAAATTGGTCATATTTGTTAATCTTGTTCAATGTTCTATATCTTTATTGATTTTTTGGCCTGTGTAATTTTTTAGTTACTAAGAAAGTTGTATTAAATCTCTCACTATGATTGTGGATTTTTCCTTTTCTTTTTTTCTTCTAGCTTGTCAATCTCGCTTCATTTATTTTGAAGCTATATTATTATGGTGTAATCAATTGTATCTTCCTATTGGACTCATCTTTTTGTAGCTACTAAATATCTTTCTTTATCACTGGTGATTTCTTTTAGCATATTTCATAGTTTCAGTCTACCAACAGTTAATTGTCTTTGATTTCTGTCAACTTAAAATATCTACATTTCTCCTTAATTATTGAATGAAATTTTCATCGTATATAGAATTTTGGTTTAAGAGAGATTTTTCCCCAGTACTTTAAAGATGTTATTCCATTGTTTTCCATCCACCAGAGTTTCTCATTAATTGTTTCCCTGAGTGTAATGTGTCATTTTTCTCTGGCTGTTGTAAAGATTTTCTCTGTCACTAGTTTTCAGTGGTTTGACTAAGATTTTTCTCGGTGTAGGTTTATTTGCCTTTCAGCTACTGCTTAAATATAAGCAAGTGCCTCAAGAGAAATCTCAGGCTCACCTCTCTGTGTCTTATTTGTCTCCCAAACTTTGGACCTATAGACTCACTTTCATGGTAACTTCCTGATGACTTCAAATTCTTTTAAATATTTTGTCCAGGTTTTTCAGTTGTTCACAGCAAAAAAATCATTTTGCAACCAGTTAATCCTCCACTAAAGGAAACAAAAATCATTCTCTATGTTATTATATTCATCGTTGTAACATGTTCTAATTTTCTTTTCTTTATAAAATTTGTTATACAGGTTATACACCAAGAAATTGAAAAATTTATTAAGAATATGGTCTCCAGATTCTGACTGCCTAGGTTTAAATTCCAGTTCTGCCACTCAGTAGATTTGTTGCATTGGGAAAGTTAGTTAACTTCTCTAGGCCTCCATTTCCTCATCAATAAAGATGGAATTGTAAAAGTATGTACTTCATGGTGTTCATGCAAGAAATAAATGAACTGATCTGTGTAAAATACTTAAACTAGTACCTGGAAAGTAATGTGTCTTAGAAGTGTTTATAAAGTAAATTTCCTTACATTGCAAGACTATTCTTACTAAAAACTAGACAATGGACTTCTTCTGATAGTTTACAGGTCCAGCGAAGTGTATAACTTCGTAAAATACATGACAGGGTGAAAAACTGCCACAGAATAAGTCTTTTTTTAAAGCAAATACTAGTTGAAAAAAGGGACAGATGTTATATAGTGAGGGAGATCACTAAGGCTTCATGGAATAGGTGATATTTGAACTAGACCATTAAGTTTGGATAGGTTTTCAAGAAAAGAAGATGATAGGCAGGGACATTTTATGTAGAGAAATAATGTAAATAAAATTTTGAGATAATAAAATTATCTGAAAGACTGGAGAAATAAAATGATTTGGCAGGAACATGAAGCAAAAGTATGAAAGTAGATTCAGAGAAAGCTGGAAAGATAATTTGAAGTAATTCTGATGACAGGCAAAGGAGTTTGCTCTTAATTAAATAGGCAAATGAAAGTCATTCAGTGACCTAAATATCTAACAGTAAGAGAACACTTTAGTAAATTATAGAACATCAAATCAATGGACTATTAGCAATCATTAGATTAGATAATTTGGAGATAATGTAGCAATATTCATAAGTTCTTAAAAGGAAATAAGTGAACCAAACAGACAGGATACAAAATTATATTTATGCCTTATTAGTAGCTCAGAAAAGTTGTATATTCCTATCAGTAAGGACTGGAGGAGAATATCATAAAATAAATTGTTTTTAGAACCAGTGATATTGTGGGTTATTTATTTTTCTCTTTGTTATGTTTATGCTTGTGCCACAAATTAGAATAAAATAAAAATAATTGAAATCAGACCTGTGCTTTAGATGAATTAATTCATCTTTGAGATATGAAATAAATTAGTTGAGTTAAATGAAGAACCAATAGGAGCATGATGAGGTAGTCTAGAAGAGAGGTCATGAGAATTTGGACCACAGCGACATTAATAAAGGTAGGGAAAAGGCCTCCAGTGCCAGCAGAACTGAAGAGCTCACATCTATAGAAATCTATAGAGGTATAATAGTGATTAATTGTATAAATTAATCTTATTTGCACCCATATTATAACATTTTTATGCATGTGTTTTGTTTTATAAGACTTTCTATTTTTTCCTCTGTTGCTCCTTACTTACTGTATTCTAGCAACATTGACCTCCTGGTTGTTCCCCAAACACACCAAGTAATCTCCTACTTCAGTGCTACTATGCACGCTGCTCATTTCCCTGGAATGTTCATTTCCAAGGTATACTCATGGCTTAAGTCCTCTTCCCTCAGGTGTGTACTCAAATGCCATCTTGTATGAGGCCTTCCCTAGCCACACCTGGTTACTGTCTCACCTTACCCTGGTTCATTTTTATTCAGAGCAAATATTACCATCTGGAATTACATTTGAAATTGTGTGTTTATTTATTTATGTCAGGGCTTACCAGAAAGTAGGCTCCATGAAAGCAGTTTGCTTATTGATAGATCCCTAGAATTTGTGATAGTGCCTTCCTGGCACATAGTAGATGCTAAATAAATAATTATTGAATAAATGAATGAAGTGATTCCCATGACAATCCTGTGAGGTAAGTTGAACAAGTAATGACCTAAGTGTCCACATGTCCCCATTTTAGGAACAGAGAAACTGAGGTTAGAATGAGTGACTTGCCCAAAGTCAAGCAGCTTTTAAGTGAGAGCTGGGAGCAGCACCAAATCCTTTGGCATATATGTTGAATCCCTATACCAGCTGAGCACAAAAGGAAGGCTTATCCTTGGAGATAGGAGCAAAAGAGCAGCAAGGTGAAGACAAAAAGTTTAAAATATAGAGGAGGCAAATTGAGGAAATTCTTATTAAGTAGGAGAAGAGTTTATCTGAGGAAACTGGAAAGCAAAATCATGAGAATGATTTTTGGAGAGAATAGGAAAGATAATAGCACAAAGGGCAGCTAGAATAACTGAAGCTGAGGGGGAGTTGTAACTGAAGTAACTTAAATAGAAATTGTTAAAAATAGTGAAATGTCTACTCAGAGAGGGAGGAGCCATCTACAATCTGGAGCATGGATAGAATGATGGTCATGACATCAAGAGAAGGAAACCGCATGTGTTTTGGCATGAATTGAGGTAGTTGTTCTAGAAAGAGAAATACAAGTAAAGAAATATTCCTAAAGAGGAATGAGCAGAATTTGGTGACTGATAGAATATCTGGAGTGAACGACTGAAAGTACGAAGCCTGGGATCCCAAGAATATATTGTTTATGCTTTGGGAGACAGGGATGTTAGAAGTAACTATTATATAAAGGCATTTATTCTTTGTCACACTTCTGAGAATAGAGTAGCATGATGAATATTAAATTTAATTCTGAGATCACAGTCCAAATTTTATACCATATAAAATGCAAGAGCCAAGTGGAAGAGAATTAGATATGGATACACTTTTTGGACCATTACATCAGGATAATTTTGTGTCTCTACTTTGTTTAAGGGGAAATATTAGAGTTATAAGTTTCAGTTATATTAACTCAACTTTATTCTTGGCACAGTGAATTTCAAACAGAAAACGATATTGCAATTCAGACTTAATATTCACTAATGTTGTTAAATTCACCTAATTAAAAGATAACAAAATATTTAATAATGATGAATTATCTCAAGCTAAGTCTTTGACTATCTCTGTTTCTGCCAAGAATTAATAGGAAACAGACTCTCACACGGAAAAACTTTGATAAAATTATATATTTTTAGAACAATGTAACAAGCCTCTGGAAAACTCATTTGCATTTATATAATTTAAAGTGTCTTGTTATGACCCTTTTCCCCAAATACTCTGCAAATGCAAGAGTTTCTATTTACATTAATAAATAAAAGAAAGGTGACTACACACTGTGCCTTGGATTTTATTTGTACTTAACAACTCAGCCTTATTATTTGTAGTATCACCTATATAGAGGGGAGGTGACACATTCGGAGAAGAGGATGGTAACTAATATATTCAGTCAAAAATGATTAAACCAATCATACATACAGAATTTAGCTGGAAACAGAAATGTGGGTAGGATATTAAAATTTGCAAAGAACTGAGCTAGAGCAAACAAGTGAGCAGATATGGAAGAAAAGTGGATCTTTTCCATGTGACAAGGCAACTGAGCAACCTAAGAGGAAGGTAACTAGATTTGGCACTAGATAAAACAAATAATTGGCTAAAAGCATTATTGGCTTGTGGTTCGGGAGTTGCAGATAAAATTGGAAGCAAGGGAGGTAAATGTTCATTCATCTTTATATGGAGTCTATTCAACATAAAAAACAACGGGAAAGTTTTCATAAAATGAACATATCTGTGTAATGATCACACAGATGAACACATAGAACATTATCAGGACCCCAGAAGCCCTCCTCATAATCCCTTTTAATCACAATTCCCACAACCCCAACAAGGGTAAAAACCCTGACTTCTAACAACTTACATGTTATTGTATGTGATATAAATGGAATCATATATAATGAGCTTTTTGGTTTCTGGCTTTCACTCAAAATTTTGTATATGTGATTCGTACACACTGTTGTATGCATTTGTAATTTATTCTTATTGCTGTACAGAATTCCCGTGTGACTACACTACATTCTACTGTTAATGATCATTTGGGTTGTTTATAGTCTGTAGTTATGAAGAGAGTTACTATTAACATTTTAGTACATGTCTTTTGGTCAATATATGTGCTTATTTCTGTTGGATATATACTTAGGAGTGTGTTTGCTAGGTCTTGGGTGTGCCTCCATTCAATTTTAGTAGTTACTGACAAAGAATTTTCTTAAATGGTTGTATCAGTTTCACACCTACCAGCAATGTGAGAGTCCTAATTCCACATCCTGATACTTGGTATTATCATTCTTTGCAAACTTTGTGATTCTGATGGATGTGTATTAGTAGTTCATTGAGTAATGTAGTTGAGGTCCTTAGTAATTTGTGCATCTTCTTTAGTGAAGTTCCTTTTCTAGTGTTGATTTTTTTCTCTTGGATTCTCTTTTTCATTATTGGTATCCTACAAACATTCTGGGTAGAAGTCTTTTCTTGGATATAAGTATTATAACTATATTCTCTTCTGTGAGGGTTTTTTTTCACTCTTTTAATGGTGACTTTTGACAAACAGGAGTTCTTAATTTTAATACAGTCTAAATTATGTTTGTTTTATTCATGATGAATGCTTTTTAGATTCTGTTTCAGCAATCTCTGGCTGCTCCAAGTTTACAAAGATGGATTTATTTTAAATTTGATGCGCTATCCATTTGGAATTGATTTTTCTGTATAGTGTGAGGTAGGGATCTAGATACTTTTTCTTATATGAAAATCTAATTCACCCAGTACCATTTACTGAAAAGGTCTTCCTTTGATCACTGCACTCTAGTGTCATTTTTGCATAAATCGAATGACCATATACAGAAACAGTGTGGGTATGTTTCTGGACTTTAGTTTGTTCAATTTGTTAGTTTGTATACACTTTTACTAATATTACATTTTCGTACTTATAACTTTATAATAGACCTTGATTTCTAAAAGTATAAATCCTCCAATTTTGTTGATCTGGTTTTCTTTGGTTTTATTTTGTTTATAACCATCAACAAAGGTTAAAGGAATGAGCTTTACCTGTCAGCTACATTATAGCATGTCTTCTCCAAACAATTGCTACTGTATGTTCAAATAGTATGACAATTTGACTAAAAGTGCCAAATTCGGAGGTCATCTCTGAGCTATCAACTTCAAATAGAATTTTATTTCTTTTTAATGCATATTAGAATGTATAGAATATAATTAGAGGAGATGAAAAATAATACGCAACACCAAACAAATATATCTGTTGGGTTGACCAATTAAAAATGCTTTGGACAGAAATAAATTCTACTATTGTTGAAGGAGTTGGGGCAAAAGAGGAGGCTAGGGATGAATGTCAGATCACTTGGGAGGAGTGCTACTAGCATCATACTTCAGTTCACAGGACAGTGCCCCACAGCAAAGAACTGTCCAGACCAATATGTAAAAAATGCCGTTGTTGCAAAACCTTAATCTAGAGAATTGAAGGAACCTGGTGGAAAGAGATAAAAGGAGAACTGAAGGAACCCAGTTGGAAATAAGCAAGTTTTTAGACTAGTAGGAATAGCTACACAAAATGACTTAAATCAGTGCTCAGCTTAAAAAGGCAACAGAAGC
Source organism: Lipotes vexillifer (assembly GCF_000442215.2). NCBI lineage: Eukaryota > Metazoa > Chordata > Mammalia > Artiodactyla > Lipotidae > Lipotes > Lipotes vexillifer. Next base: position 3,110,077 of record NW_006793272.1, read on the forward strand.
CCTCAGTCATCTCTTAGTGTTAACTTTGCAAGTCATCTCCTTGCTACCATGACCACAAATTCTAAGGAATTTTGCTGCCTTTAAACTTTAGGCTTAGGCTATTACAATACTTTGCAGATTCTTCAGGGACTACATCAGTCATTCAGACTAAGAATTAAAGAACTCAATGTGCTTACTCCATCAAAGGAACTATCCTAAGCATTTTGCATATGTAATTCCAAGTAATTCTCACAATAACACTGTGAAGCAGATATTATCATATATATATATATATATATATTTTTTTTTTTTTTTTTTTGCGATATGTGGGCCTCTCACTGTCGTGGCCTTTCCCGTTGCCGGATGCGCAAGCTCAGCGCCCATGGCTCACGGGCCCAGCCGCTCCGCGGCATGTGGGATCCTCCCGGACCGGGGCACGAACCCGTATCCCCTGCATCAGCAGGCGGACTCTCAACCACTGCGCCACCAGGGAGGCCCCTATCATATATTTTTAAATGTGAGAATATTTTAGATAAGTAAAATGGAACTCAGAGGAAATAATTCCCTTTGGGTACAGATAAATGATTGAAACTCCTGTCTGTCATAAATAACTCACAGTGTAATTGGAAGTAATATTATATATAATGTATGATATACAGTTTGGTATGATATATATAAGGTATGACTACAGTTTGCAATTAATATTTATATGACTTGCACTTAGCACATGCCATCATAATATTCTATGTGTTATATCTTAATATGATTTCCATTTTGTATATAAGGAAATTGAAGTTCAAAGAGGTGAAATTAATTGTACAAAGGATATACAGTTATAAGTGATGGTCTGTTAGATTCCAAATGCTATTAACCACTACATTGTCATATTAATTGATGTATGCATGTAAATGTAATTTATACATCAGGAAGAAATACAAATACTGTTATTCCAAAATTCAGTCTGGAAGCAATTTAAAGGAATTATGTTTTTAGCATTGTAGGTAATAGGAAGGAAGAGAAATATGTTTAATATTTAATGTTAATATGTTTTAAGCCTCTAACCAAAAGGAAATATATGAATTCCTGTGGGATTTGTTTTTTGATAATGAAGTTAAAGTTTTTTTAGAGATTCTCTGATCTGAAGTTGTGAAATCTATTGGACTGAAACCTTTCATTAGAACAATTACTTTTATTAGCTAATCAACTTGAGTCATGCAAAATTACTTGAAATAACATTTAAGTATTTTTTTCTTAGTTATTTAACTTTATTCCTCATAATAGAATCACTGAGCAACAGCTTTTATTTGGAGATTGTGATTGTCAATATCTTCTCTAGGCTTGAACTGTTTAGAACAACAGCTTTCAAGTGTGGATTATTTGTATTTGACAGTAATTGTTCATGTTTTAGCTAAATTCTTTTGGAAGCAATAAGAAATTGCTTCTCTGATCTATAGGCAAGTAGAAATTTTCTTCAATTTACTTCCAACAGTACTTTTGAGTCTTCAAACTTCTGTGCATAATTTTATGAAAAAGAAAAATGTCAAATTTCACCAAGTTTCAAGCAATACACTCACTCTATTGTAGAGTGCCAAAAATATCATTCTTTGCATTTCTGATGTACCATTGGTTTATGCAGCATACTGAGTAGAGGGTGAAAGAATTTTGCAGCTGTTTAAAAATTATATATATATATATATATACTGTAAAAAATTTAAATATAAATAGTGTATATAAAATATATTAAAATATTTTTAAAATATTATGTATAAAACTCTCTTACTGAGGTCTAATTTACCCACCATAATATTCAGCCATTGTAAATGCTCAATTCAAAGATTTTGAGTAAATTTACAGAGTTGTTCAATCATCAATACAATTTGTTTTAGAATATTTTTGTTATCCCATTTTGCCATTAATCCTTACTCCCACCTTTAGAAAATCACTGATCTTGTATCTGCTTCTATAGATTTGTCTTTTCTGGACATTTCATACAAATGAAATTATACACTATGTGTTTTTTTTATGTCTGAATTATTTCACTAAGTGTAACGTCTTCAAGGTTCAACCATGTTGTAGTATGTATGTAGCAGTACTTCATTCCTTTGTATGGATGAATAATGTTCCATTGTATGGCTATACCAAATTTTATTTATCCATTTTCGAGTTGAAGGACTTTTGAATTCTTTCTACTTTTAGGTAATATGAATAATGCTGCTATGAACAGTCATGTACAAGTCTTTGTGCAGACACTTTCATTTCTTTGGGGTATATACTTAAGAGTAGAAGTGTAATTGCTGGATCATATGGCAACTCTATGTTTAACATTTTGAGGAACTGCCAGACTGTTTTCTAAAGCAGCTGAACCATTGTACCTTCCCACCAGTGAAGTATGAGGATTCTGGTTTCTCCACATCCTTATAAATACTTTTTATTATCAGTCTTTTTAATTACTGTATAGCTATCCTAGTGGTTGTGAAGTGGTATCTCATTGTGGTTTGGATTTGCATTTCCCTGAGGATAAGGACATGGATTATCTTTTCATATGCTAATTGTCCACTAGCACATCTTCTTTGGAGAAATGTCTATTCAGATCCTTTTTCCATTTTTCAAAATTTGTTTGTTTGTAATCTTATTAAGTTGTGAGAGTTCTTTATATATTCTGGATACAAATCCTTTATCAGATATGTGATTTAAAAATATTTTCTAATCTCAGTTTTTTATCCATAAAAAGGGGAAATGAGTGACCTTTGCTGGGTTACCTTGGTATGCCATTTTGTCATTAACAATTCTGTATCTACATTTCCACATCTGAAAAGGAAATTCCATGCTACATAGTGGTACTATATGAGTACTTGCAGCAAAATGTTAAATATAGCACACATTCTGGATGCAACAATTTTGTTAGAAGAACTCAGGGAGAAAACATTTTTTCTCTCAAAAATAATATTTCAACTTCCCAATTTAGTGTTAATTATCTCCTCCTTCTCCTAAACAGAATTTACATTTACTCTTTTTTGTATGTGTGTGTGCTTTTAAAAGTGCTTCGGTTGACCAGTCTGTGGTACATTGGAGGTTTTTAATAACCTTTTATGTTCTATGACACATAATGGGGATATTATGACAAATATCTCCTACTGTTTCAGCTTTAAATATCTCTGGCTTCTCCTAAGCAAGCTCAACTAGAGAACCACTATATTCTATCCTCTCTATATTATATGAGTGATGTGTAAACATTGAGCTGCACCACAAGAGATCATGTTTAAATTATCACTAAATTTGAACCTAGCAGTACATTTTTTGATAAAATTAAAACCTTATATATATGACTTCTCTGTAATTTAAGTCTTTTATAACTTTAATTTGTATGTTGTTATGTTTTCTTCAAGCAGGATATAGCTACCTTATATTTTTGTGGGTATTTTTCATGGAATCCTGGAACCTTATTGCTGCATAGATAAACTCAGCATCAGAAAGGCTGACTCATTCAAGTTCACTCAGCTAGTTAATATCAAATCCATGAAAGTCCATATGGATGGCTATTCTTGATTGCTATAATTCCTTTATACTATTGACAACTCAGGGTAGAGATAACATTACAGTTGACCTTTGAACAACATGGTTTAAACTGCGTCAATCTACTTATAAGCGATTTTTTTTCAATAAACATGCACTACACTAATCCACAGTTTGTTGAATCCGCTGATGCAGAACTGTAGATATAAAGGGCCAATTGTAAAGTTATACTTGGGTTTTGGACTGCACGAGGGTCGGCGTCCCTAAGCCCCACATTGGCCAAGGGTCAACTGTACACTAGAATAAATAAGCCTGCATGAATTTTATTTTCTATAGAGTACATTTAAATCAGACTTTATATGAAATATTGTAGCTTAGATAAACCCGAGTAATTATTTCCTTTCTGTAAGAACTTTGCATAATGAAAAGGGGCATTTCTAGTGTTAATATTATAAATGATAATATAGTGTTCACCTTCAATATTGGAACTGGTATGCTAACTTTCATAATCTTAAAAGCGCTCATATTTTATTTGTCAAATTGTTATGGTATATGGTTTCAGAAAGGATGTATGAGTGAGGACAAAATGTGACAGCATATAAAGAAACGTAAACATAATTATAAATAAATGTATTTTTTCTAACCTTGATTATTAGCAGATTTTTATGGCTTCAGATTTTTTTGGACATTTGCACATTAATTAAAAACAAACTTCAATATGACTTTTTCTTTAAAATATATGGATTTTTAATCCAGGATATTAAAAGAGCTGAAATTTAAAAAGAAATCTAAACATATATAAAACTTAAGGAACAATTTACTTAGGGTTAAACACAATTAAAAATTCACTTTTTAATTCTACAGAGAATTCCTTTAAAAAATTCAATCATTTGTAAAATAGGAATATTGTTTTGAGGCTCTTTGAAATTTAAAAATGAAATCCTGGCGTTCAAATATAGCACCTAAAATTTATAACTATGTTAGCATTCTCATTTTGGCCTAAACATTCTCATTTTTGCTAAAACATGTAACTAAAAATAAGGACAAATTTATTGTATTTGTTGTTATTGTTATTTTTTCAACCAAACAGCATCATGTTGAGGCTGAACCTGGTTCATTTAGTTTAAAATATAATGTTTGGACAAAATCAACAGCATGTTTACTAAATCAACCATCAAAATTTTAGAGATAGATGAGTTAATTAGCTGAAGAAAAGAACTGATTTCCCACTTTCAATGAGGATAAATGTGCTTACTTTCCAGTAGTAGCTCATTAGCAAAGTTGGGAATACAGCATATCTTTTCATTCAGGGGGAAAAAAGTTTCCAGTGAAGTTTACCTCTTGTCTTATGTAAATTTAAAAGGGTGATTTTAGACAATGAAATTAATTTCATTCCCAGAACATCATATTATAAAAATGGATTTTCTGACAGAGAATGAGCAGACTTCGAAAGTTTGTGATTCCTGCT
>NW_006793272.1:3115046-3142175 GCF_000442215.2 Lipotes vexillifer
AATGCTTAAATGAAAGGGCAATTGAATCATTTTTTGAGACAGACATACGAGGAAAAATGGAAATATCCCCTTTCTCTAATGCTACTCTGGAAACTGCGGTACAGTTTTTTTTTTTTTTCCTTCTCCTCCTCCTTATTCTTTTTCTTCTTTTGTTTTTTTCACAAATCATTAAGTGAGATAATGCAGCAGTAGGCAAAGGGTGTACTTTTTTATGTTTCATTGCAAAATGAAAATCCCTGTATTATTATATATGAAATGTCTTATACTTTAAAGATGGTTAAGAAAATAAGAGATTGAGCTCTTGTCCACGTGGCAACATAGGAGGCTCTTGAACTCACCTCCTTTATAAAAACACCAAATCTCCAGCTACAAACAGAACAACTCCTTCTGAAAGAAACCTAGAAATCAGCTGAGTGACTTCTACACACCAGGCAAATGAGAATATACCCACAATGATATGGATAAGAAAAGCTGAGACACACTCTCACCATAAACCCTACTCCCAGCACAGCTACGTACAATCAGTAGGGAACTCATGACTCCCAGCTTCTTCCTGAGGAGCAAAAGGCTTGGATCAAATGTCTAGTGCCCCAACTTTTAAGAATTCCACCTGCGGGATAGATCCCCAAAACACATAGCTCTGAAAGCCAACAGGGCTTGCAGCCATAATAATCACAAATTATTACAAACAAAGAAACAGTTCTTAATGTGCTCACAAGGATTCCCTGTGGCTATTCTTCAAGGGCTTGGCCCAGAGTGTTTGTTTGCTTTAGATTTTACATATAAGTGAGATCATATAGTGTTTGTTTTAGAAAGTGACATCTTAAATGGTGCTTGGTTTTTGATGATCCTCTTTTTGCCTTCTGCTTCTCAAGACTGAGCAGAAGAGAATGGGTCACACAATATCATGCAGTGGATATTTAAACATAATGCCAGACTACTGAGAATGCACCATGTGTTTCCAGAGAGTGTGGGAAATCACTTCCATCAGAAAAAATCAAACTGCCTTGAGTATTTGGCACAGTAATCAGGTTGCAACATTTCGTTCCAGTTGATCCACACAGCTGTGGAGGGAACCAAACTGGAACCTTGGAGAATGCACTTTCAAGCTGCATTACATCTCTAATGGTACAAGGCAGAACTTTGTAAACTTAAGCGAATTTCAGAACTTTAAGCAGGCTTTAGAATGCTGGACATTATGGGACAAAGAAAAATGAGTCATAATTTTTTACAAAGTGCTATAAGACAGAGAAAATGAACTATGCTTCCATCGAAGGCCAGCTCCTTCAAATGTGCTCTACATCCTCTTCTGTTACATCTTCTAGGGAATTTTGCTTTTCAATTATTCCTTCTCTTCCTATTGCATCATCAATCTCTCATTTACTATTGGATCATTCAACTTAATATGCTCTATTAGCTCCAGGTTTAAAGTAACAAAATAAGTAAATTTCTTTTGATCCTTCTTTCTCCTTCAGCTATCATCCTATTCTCTGCTCCCTTTAATGGGCAAAATGGTATGTTTGGTCTCCATTTCTTCACTATAAATTTGTTTTATTATTTATTATGAAATATTTTAAGTACACAGAAACTTATAGTAAACAATACAATGTATATAACCATACATCTACCACACAGTTTGTCAAAGCTTAATATTGTGCCATATTTGATCAATCTTTTTCTCTTATTTTTTTTAGAAACTAAACCAAAGAGATTGATTTTAAGCCTACATATGCCTCTTTAATTCCATTCTCTCCTTCATTTTCAAAAATCAACCACTACTGTGGTTTTGTAGTAATATGGCGACTCTTTTTTTTCTATTTTCAGAACACATATATGTAGCCAAAAATTGTGTGTATTTGTGTATGTGTGAGTGTAATGACTATATATCTTTATATATAAATATGTTTATGAGGCTTTTAAAATTATATACATGGTATAATACTTTTTTAGTATCAGTGACATAAGGTGTCACTGATAAAAGCATTATTTAAAATCTCATAACTCTTACTCCACTCCAACAATTTTGGCTTCCTTGCTGGTTTCTAACTTCACTAAGCTACTCCCATCTAAAGGCTTGTGCCTTTACACATTTGGGTAAATTCCAAAGAACACTATTGCTGGACCATATCATAAGAATATATTTAGTTTTTTAAGGAACTGACAAACTATCTTCCAAAGTGACTGTACCATTTTGCATTCTTGCCAGCAATGGATGAGAGCTATTGTTCTGTATCCTCACCAGCAATTTGTATTGTCAGTGTTTTGAATTTGAGCAATTGTTTTTATGTTGATTTTGTGAAATATTAACTCTTTTAATAACAGTCATCGTTCGTATTCCTGTTCTTCCGATTTGATATGTAAACAATTATATGGACAGTGAATAATGGATGTTTTACTTCTTCTGTTCCTTATAAGTTTAATTTAATTCTGAAGTTTTCTTTTCCTATTAGACTGTCTAGTACCTCCATTTCAGTGGTGAATAGAGGCAGTATAGAAAACATCTTTGAAATTAAGGGGTTGTTTTTAATATTTCACAATTAGACAAAATGTTGTAAGAAACTTATTGACACACTATTAAGTTAAAAAACTTTCCTAAATCTGTAGTTTGGTGAGAGTTTTTATCATGAAAGGATGTGTAATTTAATCAATTGTTTTAAATCTTTTGATACAATCATACAATTTTCTCCTTTAACCTTTTAATGTAGTAATTAAAAGTAGTATATTTTAAAATGATAAACCATTCTTAAATTCCCAGTAGAAATCAGTTTAATCATAAGCCACTTTTAAAATATACTGATGTTCTTACATTCTTAATATCTTATTTAAAACTTGTATATCTGGGGGGTGACCTTTAAGATGGCGGAGGAGTGAGCCGTGGAGATCACCTTCCTCCCCACAAATACATCAGAAATACATCTACACGTGGAACAACTCCTACAGAACACCTACTGAACTCTGGCAGAAGCCCTCAGACCTCCCAAAAGGCAAGAAACTCCCCACGTACCTGGGTAGGACAAAAGAAAAAAGAATAAACAGAGACAAAAGAATAGGGACGGGACCTGCACCAGTGGGAGGGAGCTGTGAAGGAGGAAAGGTTTCCACACACTAGGAAGACCCTTTGCGGGCGGAGACTGCGGGTGGCGGAGGGAGAAAGCTTCGGACCTACGGAGGAGAGCGCAGCCACAGGGATACGGAGGGCAGAGCGGAGAGATTCCCACACAGAGGATCGGTGCCGACCAGCACTCACCAGCCCAAGAGGCTTGTCTGCTCACCCGCCGGGGCGGGCGGGGGCTGGGAGCTGAGGCTCGGGCTTCGGTCGGATCCCAGAGAGAGGACTGGCGGCGTGAACAGAGCCTGCAGGGGGTTAGTGCGCCACGGCTAGCCGGGAGGGAGTCCGGGAAAAAGTCTGGAGCTGCCGAAGAGGCCAGAGACCATTGTTTTGGGGTGCGCGAGGAGAGGGGATTCCTTCCCTGTCTGCCCACAGAGGGCAGAGCACCGCCTAAACGAGCTCCAGAGTCGGGAGCGAGCTGCGGCTATCAGCTGGGACACCAGAGACGGGCATGAAACGCTAACGCTGCTCCTGCAGCCACCAAGAAGCCTGTGTGGAAGCACAGGTCACTATCCACATGCCCCCCCCCCCGCAGGGATCCTGTACAGCCCACCACTGCCAGGGTCCCGTGATCCAGGGACAACTTCCCCAGAACACACAGCGAGCCTCAGGCTGTTGCAACGTCACTCCTGCCTCTGCAGCTGCCAAGACTAGCCCGCATTCCAATTATAATTACAATACCCCCACCCGCATGAGTGAGCCAGAATCCCCTTATCAACTGCTGTTTTATTTATTTATTTGAATTTTATTTTATTTATTTTTTATACAGCAGGTTTTTATTAGTTATCCATTTAATACATATTAGTGTATACATGTCAATCCCAATCTCCCAATTCATACCACCACCACCACCACCACCACCACCACCCCCGCCACTTTCCCCCTTGGTGTCCATACATTTGTTCTCTACATCTGTGGAGATCTACAGATCTACATTTCTATTTCTGCCCTGCAAACCAGTTCGTCTGTACCATTTTTCTAAGTTCCACATATATGCGTTAATATGCAGTATTTGTTTTTCTCTTTCTGACTTACTTCACTCTGTATGACAGTCTCTAGGTCCATCCACATCTCTACAAATGACGCAATTTCATTCCTTTTTATGGTTAATATTCCATTGTATATATGCACCACATCTTCTTTATCCATTCGTCTGTCGATGGGCATTTAGGTTGCTTCCACGACCTGGCTATTGTAAATAGTGCTGCAATGAACATTGGTTAGAATGGCCATCAGCAGAAAATCTACAAACAACAAATGCTGGAGAGGGTGTGGAGAAAAGGGAACCCTCTTGCACTGTTGGTGGGAATGTAAATTGATACAGCCACTATGGAGAACAGTATGGAGGTTACTTAAAAATCTAAAATTAGAATTACCACATGACCCAGCAATCCCACTACTGGACATATACCCAGAGAAAACCATAATTCAAAAAGATACATGCACTCCAGCCGCTGTTTTAACCCCATCCTGTCTGGGTGGGAACAGAAACCTGAGGGCAACCTACCCACAGAGGTGGAGCCAAAACCAAAGCTGAACCCCAGGAGCTGTGCGAAAAAAGAAGAGAAAGGGAAATTTCTCCATGCAGCCTCAGGAGCAGTGGATTAAATCCCCACAATCAATTTGAGGTATCCTACATCTGTGGAATACCTGAATAGACAATGAATCAACCCAAAATTGAGGTGATAGACTTTGGGAGCAACTGTAGACTTGGGGTTTGCTGTCTGTGACTGACTAGTTTCTGATAATTATGTTTATCTTAGTATAGTTTTTAGCTCTTTTTATCATTGGTGGATTTGTTTATTGGTTTGGTTGCTCTCTTTTTTAATTTTTATTAATTTTTTTTACTTTAATAGTCTTTTATTTTAATTATTTTATTTTATTTTATATTTTTATTTATTTATTTTTCTTTCTTTTTTTCTCCTTTTTCTTCTGAGGTGTGTGGCTGGCAGGGTCTTGGTGTTCTGGCCTGGTGTCAGGCCTGAGCCTATGAGGTGAGAGAGCCAAGTTCAGGACATTGGACCACCAGAGACCTCCCAGTCCCATATAATAACAATTGGCAAGAGCTTTCCCAGAGATCTCCATCTCAACACTAAGACCCAGCTCCACTCAATGACCAGCAAGCTATAGTGCAGGACACCCTATGTTAAACAACTAGCAAGACAGGAACACAACCCCACCCATTAGCAGAGAGGCTGTCTAAAATCATAATAAGGTCACAGACACCCCAAAACACACCACCAGACACGGTCCTGCCCACCAGAAAGACAAGATCAAGCCTCATCCACCAGAACACAGGCACCAGTCCCCTCCACCAGGAAACCTACACAACCCACTGAACCAACCTTAGCCACTGGGGGCAGACACCAAAAACAACGGGAACTTGTTGCCCAATTTGCAACCAATAACTTGACAGCAGAGAATGAAGCACTCTTTTCCTAAAGATGTTAGTTGTATGCATTTTAAAAACTTAAGGCATAATGCACATGAGATGGAATTGGGTCCTCAAATAGGTATTTAACTGAATGTCAGGGGATTTAGTTTTAGTTCTGCTGCTGACATTATTGCCTCAATCAAGTCAATAGCTGTCATTAAAATGGGAGATTCATTATTTAACTCCTTTTTGGTTCTATAGTTCTGCATATTTATACACACAGAGTCTCCCATCTTTGTGCTGGCTAAGTCAAGAAAACAAAGTTGAAAAAGTTAAATTAATTAAGGACTTGGAAATTTTTAGTCTTCTGTGGCACCTATGTGTCCAGTCTTCTGGAATTTTTGAGACCCCACATTCCACTTATGCTTATCTCATTTAATCCCCTGGCACTGTCAAGACATTTTAGTTATTTTTCTGTTTTACCTAAGTCACATGATGACTAACATTTTATATATTCACTAGGAAAGTCTTTTCATTTTAGATTTTTGATTGATGTTTATTCACTTAGCTCTTCTTTTGTTTTTGTTTAGACTTTATAATAACTTGTTTAGATTCCTTTTGATTGGTATAATACCCATAAATTTTATCTGAATCTGGCAAGCAAGTTTAGAATATCTGTGAACTGATTAGCTTTCAACATTCTGAATCTCTCACAGCTGCCTGTGACAGGGGCACAGCTATAATTATGATTAGCAATGAGGTTAAGGCAGAGAATTGTTGAGAAATCTCAGGCATTATGAGGATGCCTGATTAAGCTATTCGCTGCAGAAGCCTGAATATACGATATGTCAGGAAATGTAGTGATGAATGAATAGGACATATACATATATAATTTAATATATATCATATATAAAATTATATATAACCTTTATAAAAATTATTTAAAAATAACACCTTTAAAGCCTACATCCACACTACTAAGATGCTCACACTGGGAGAGGAATTACATTTTCATAGAGCAATACCTCTGCATGGTGTAACTTCTAAAAAAGCTGTTTTTGAAATCAATTGTAAACTCAAGGAAATTACTACCAGGGGACACTGCCCTTACTTGCAATAAAGGTGTATAATGTTGCCATTCCTTTCGTTAATAAAATTCCAAGTTGTTAAATTTTAGCTGGTAATTGGATTATTATTTCCTTAATTCCAACTCTCACTAAATTATATGAGGATTCTGTCTTTTAGTATTTGCAAAATGCACACATGATAAAAGCTACAGAGGCAAGGTATACATTTATGTAAACCAAAAGGTTTCAATGCCTCATTATGGGAAATCAGTTGTCTGCATGCTCATAAACATTTGACCTCAACAAAATCAGGAGGCGGTAATGTATATTAGTGGTACTAGCTCTGATGGTGGGCTGCCTCGGTTTGAATTTTAGTTTCATTGTTACTGGCTATGTGAGCTTCACAAATTGCACACTCCCTCCCCTATTCTCAGTTTTCCACTCTGTAAAATGGACATAGTAGTAACTACCTAGTGAGATTGTTGGAAATAAATGAGATAAATGCTTATAATGCACTTAGATGCTATTGTTACGATTGGCTTGAGCTCATTGTTAAAATTCTTTATAGAACAAAATGCTTTCCAAACCAGTACCACTGGTCTGCTTATTGGTGCATAATTTAATGCAGAAAATTCTAGTAAGACGAAATGATGCTATAAATAACCAAACTTATGAAATAAATACTTCTGTGACTTTAATTGAAAATTCAATGTTTTACTGCAGCCTTATTCTCTTTTTGGATGAAAAGACTTGACATTGTAACCTTTTAAAATTAGAAATATATATTCTTCTTTTGGTTTCAAGGTGGGAGCAGGCAGAATTAAAAGTTGAGCTCTAAAAACAAACAAACAAACAAAAAAGTTGAGCTCTGAATTCAAAAGAGGTGAAGGGAGGCAGAGAAGTAATACTCAGAGTGGGGGCAGGTGAGGAAGGGTGATAAAGTTTGAAGCCAAATTATAAAAGAATAATAATATGGATTTTTAAAAAAAAAATCACTAAGAGGAAAATCTGGTTTTGAGTTTTTTCACAGTCCCTTAAAAACTGATCCCCAGAGTATTTAGATTGTGGGAATTACAAGTTTTGTGAGTATAGCCAAACTAAGTTAATATTAATTCTATTTAAACTACCATGACTGAACAAAACCATTTTCTAATACATGATATAAGTATGTCTGGTTTATACTAATTGGCAGAGAATTCTTTCCCATGTATGTGTGTGTTCTTGTTCTGAAAGCACTGAGGTTAAATAATATATATTGTACAGATAGCAGTTCTGTTTTTAAATTAAATGTTTAAATAAAAAGTGCATAAATTTACATGACCTTACAATTGAAGGTACCCCAAATGGCAAAGAAATGTCTTGGGTAGACAGGAGCAATAATTTCAATTTGTAGCATTAGACCAACTGTGAGAAAATGCCTCCACTTGGCTGATTTCATTTTCTAGTTGTGGAAGATCAGGCTACTTATGAGAAACTACTATTTAAAGTTTAAAAAAATCCCACTGTGAATAAATAGGTGTTGATGTTACCCCTTGATAGCATTACATGCAATATTGTGCCATAAAAATTCTCAAATATATATGATTTCAAAGCAAGAAGAACAAACTGCCCCACAGAGAGTAAAGCAACAAGGGTAAGCTTATTCTGAAGCAATCACCTTGCCAAATGTTGACCCTTTTAGAAGTTTGATGTTTCTGGATTTTAAAATTGCAAGCTCATGTTGCCAGTGTAGTAGTTTAAAGCATAAAATAAATTTATGCTACATGATCATGAAAGCATGTGTCTTTTAAGTGTGCAATGCAAGTATTACAAAAGTCATGCATTGTGGGAAAATGGATAGCTGATAACCTTATAAATACATTGAATTATCACATGTACTTTGACAGAATGAATGGTAGCCTAGGATTTGTCTTGTCATTTATTTTTATAAGACAATAGTTAAAAAATAGATTTCCTCAGAGAACATGCTTACTAAATAAGACCATTAATGGAGTCATACGACCATTTTCACCTCACCCATCATACTCCGCAACAATTACTTGAATTACAACTTTTAGATGTGCTGCCATAACTTATCTGCCACAATATATAATTTGGGGTAATGGTTATTTCAAGTGTGAGTCATATGTGTAAATTTTGCATGTTAGCAGGTTGACCATAATTTGTCATTAGTTTAGTTAACAAGTATTTATTGAATAACTTCTATGTTTTGAGAAATGTACTGAGTTGTGGATTGTGGAAGAGTAGGGAAAAGAAATAGAAATCTATAATTTGGTTTTGCTCCTAAACAGCTTCCAACCCCAAAACAAATATATAAATATATGTAAAACCAAGTGTGGTAGGAAGAGTTCTAAAATGGACCCCATGAGCTACTCCCCCTGGTGTTACTCCCATGATTATGTTACATAGCAGAAGAGATTTTGAAGATGTAATTAAGTTTACATCTTTTACAGTCAGTCAATACAGCTGATTATAAAATAGGGTATTATCTATGTGGGCCTAACCTAATTACATGAGTCCCTTAAAAGCAAAGAGTTTTCTCTGCATAATAGCAGAAGAAGAAATCAGAGATTTAAAGCACATGGAAGTTGAAAACACTGCTGCTTGCTTGAAGATGGAGGGATCCACATGGGAAAGACCTGAGAGCAACTTCCAGTTGCTGACAGTGATCCCTAATTTATAGCCAGCCAGAAAACAGGACCTTAGACCTACACCCACAAGGAATTGAATTATGAAAACCACCTGAATGAGCTTAGAAGTGAACCCAGAGCCTCATATGAGAATGCAGCCCCAGCTGACACCTTGATTTTTGCCATGTGAGGTCTTGAGCAGAGAACTTTGCCTAAAAGAAGGCCAGCATGGCTACATAATGGTGGACAAGGAGAGAAAAATAGATCATGCAGAGACCTTAGACCATGGTAAAACAGAGTTTGTGTTTTAAAGCAAGAGAGTAACCTAATCAAATTTAAATGGTGAAATAGTAATTCAGTTTGCTAGCTAGAGTATGGATTGGGTTGGGTGAGGGATGGAGAATCAAAAAAGTTAAATTACTTTGGAAACCATTGTAACAGACTAGGCAGTGGGTGAGAGTGGTTTGGACCAGGTGATAATATTAGAGGCCTATGGAAACTGTGTGATAATAAATTTGTGTTAAGTGGTAAGTAGTAAAATATGTCCCAAAGAAAAGTGTAAACAGTGACATGTTAGATACTATATTCTTGTAAGAAGTTGAAGGACAGGCTTTATGGGAAAAGTTGTGTTTGATGAGGGCCTGGAAGAATTTGAATTTGATTTTAACAACTATGGGGAAGCAACGCTAAGCCAGTAGTTCTCAAATTTGGCAGCATATTGGATTACCTGGGGTACTTTAAAGATACTGATGGCAGGGTTTCTGATTGAATTGGTCTGGATGCTACTTAGGCTTGCTAAAAAATCTCAGGTGTTTGCAGTAGACCAAGGAAAGAAAATCACCCTCACCAATGAGTGTGGGCGTCATCCAATTTGTTGAGGGCCTGAGTAGAATAAAAAGATGGAGGAAAGGAACACTTGTTTTCTCTGAGCTGAGACATCCAATTTCTCCTGCGCTAGCATATCAGCACTCCTGGTTCTTGCGCTTTTGGACCCAGATTGTGACTTACACCATCAGCCCCTCAGTTCCCAGGACTTTGGATTCAGACTGAACTACGCCACCAGCTTTCCTGATTTTCCAGCTTGTAGATTGCAGATCGTGGAACTTCTTAGCCTCCATAACCATGTGAGTGAATTCCTATAATAAATATTCTCTCATATATATCTTTATATATCCTACTGGTTCTGTTTCTCAGGAGAACCCTGACTAATACAGGCACGAATCCTAGATTATAACTGCATGAAACAAGTAAGAACCTTTCTAATCCTGGAGGGGTCAGAGCTAGCAGATGAGAAGGTAAGAACATGGGAAAATATAGAGGGTGCTAGCCACATCTCCAGAATTCCCAGCTCTATTAGTTTTCTATTCCTGCCATAGTATCACAAACTTTAGGGCTTAAAACAAATTATCTCACACTCTGTACATATGAAGTCTAGGTACAACATGGCTGAGGTGGTTTCTCTGTTAAGGGGTTCGAAAGGCTGAAATAAGGGTGTTGGCTGTGCTGTATTCCTTTCTGGAGGCTCTAGGGGAGAATCCTCTAAGCTCATATAGGTTGATGGCTGAGTTCATTTCCATTCAGCTGTGGGACTAAGAGTCTCATTTCCTTTCTAGTTGTTGGCCGGCAGTTCTCAGCTTCTTGAAGCCTTTGACATCCCCTGGCTCTTTGTCTCCTTCAGTGCTAACAACAGAGGAGAGAAGATTTCTCGTGGCTGAAATATCTTTGACTCTTCTATCTCATCTCTTCTGAGGCATCTCTCTTGCCAGTATCTTATTTTCCTCTTCTGTTTTTTAAGGGCCCCTGTGATTCCATTGGGCCCACCTGGACAATCTAGGTTAATCTCTCTACTTAAGGTCAACTGATTACCAACCTTAATTCTATCAGCAGTCCCTTCATATCAGTTGTTTTGAGTTGTGTTTAATTGAACAGCCAGAGGAGAAGAATCTTGTAGGAATATCTTAAAAATTCTGCAAAACCCAACAGCCTAAGACTGAATAGAGCTCAATGAGAAAAGGAAGTATAAAATGAATGGCAGATTTAAATACCAAAAAAATGAAATTATTCATTAATATCTCTGAATAACTGGAGAAGCTCTAATATCTGCCAGCTATTTCATCTAGGTTTGAGAAGATTAAGTCAACAAAGTTAAACAAGGTGGGCATTTTCTAAGTTTCTGTCATGACTTTTGATCTCTTTCCAATATTCCTTAGAGAAGTTACCTACCCTCGTGGTAACTTTCTCTGTTTCCTGAAACTTACCAGTCTAAACCAGATTTCATAGAGAAGTTTTGTTAAGGTTAAAAAAAAAAAAAAACAGCACTAGGCTTGGGTTATGTACAGAGTTTGTTATAAATTGCTTGCTAGTTTGGAAAAGTCATTGAAAACCTCTACATAATGGTAGTAATAATAATTTGCATACTTTATGGAAATGTTTTAAAGTCCAAACTAGATTCATGTATATTGTAGCAATTTGAAAAATATAAAGAACTATTCAAATGAGAAACGGTGATTTTTACCTGGACTAGCCAAAAATTACAGGTTGAAAAAGATTTTAATTAAAATTCTTCAAT
Organism: Lipotes vexillifer; assembly: GCF_000442215.2. Lineage (NCBI taxonomy): Eukaryota > Metazoa > Chordata > Mammalia > Artiodactyla > Lipotidae > Lipotes > Lipotes vexillifer. The sequence continues at coordinate 3,126,796 of NW_006793272.1, forward strand.
GCGGATGAGTCCAAGCAAATTGAATCATTGTTTTATGTAAATAAAAATGCATTTTTGCAGTTGAGTGAGAGCTATTGGTAGTATTATTTGTATTTGTGATAACTTAAATTTGCTTTGGGGATAATTTTTGTTTTTAAGAACCTGTTCTTGTATAATGCATCTTCTGAATAGCATATAGATTTGAAATTTAAGCAAAAAATCATTTTCATGGTAATGCATGCAATGATAATTCAGCAGTTTTTTGAATTATGCAAAATTCATCTTGATTAATTTTCCAATATTTTCAGTTCAGCAAAGTATACATTTTTATCAGATACAGAAAGGAATGTAAATCATGCATTTCTAATTTGTCTTTAGCACATCATATCAATATACAGTGTAAGCTCAAGAAATGAACAGACCTTATTCAAAAAGTCTATTTTTTCAAAAAAGTTAATGGTATTATTTATTATGAAAATAATATAACAGAAATCAAAACAATTTAAAGAATACTCATCTCTAATCACAATAAATTGTGTTGCCTTATCTTTTTAGAATGTCTATGGACATATTTATTTTTAACAGATTTATTGAAAAATCTGTTGAATTATTATGGTAGGCTGAATAATGGTCCCTAATGATGTTCACATAAACATTAGAATCTGTGAATGTTGTATTATATGGCAAACATTTTGCAAATATGATTAACTTTTGGACATTTATACGGGGAGATTATTCTGGATTATCTGGGAAGAATTTAAATGCAATAATGTCCTTATAAAAAGGAAGCAAAGAGAAATTTGATGACTGTCACAAGAGGAAAAGGCCATGTGACCACTGAGGCAGAGAGAAGAATGGTGTGGCCACAGGCCAAGAAATGCTGGCAGCCATCATTGGCATTTTTTTCCAAAGGATCCTGAATAAGCAAAACAATTTGAGAAATAATACAAAGCTGGAGGCCTCACACTTGCTGATTTCAAAACATATTATAGAGGTAGAATAATCAAAATGGTGTGATATTGCATCGAGACAGACATATACACCACTAGAACAGAATAGAGAGCCCAGAAATAAACTCACATGTATGGTTAACTCATCTTCAACAAAGACTACCCAATGGGGGAAGGATAGTCTCTTCAACAAATGGTATTGGGAAAACTGGATATTCACATACAAAAGAATGAAATTGGACCCTTATCTCACACCATATATAAAAATTAACTACAAATGAATTAAAGACCTAAACATAAGACCTGAAAGTATCAAAGTTATTTTCTGTATTCTTTTTTATTTGCCAGTATGCTTTAAATACATTTAATTATTTTATAGTCAGGTCTGCTTTAATTTGATGAAAGAAACAGATACTAGGCTGAGTTTTAAATGTACATATTTCTATCACATCATACTTTTTTCTTCGCTTAGAAGAAATTTTCCTTTTTAGTAATTGATAGGTAGAACCTAATGTTATATATCACAACCTAAAAGAAAAATATTTTCAAATTAAAGAGTATTTCTTTTGTATGTTTTATTGAATTATAGGACAGAGTCATAAAGTGCACAAATCACAAGTGACTTGCCATAATCTGAACATACCCAAATAACTAGCATACAGAAGAAGAAATAAGATATTACCAACACTGCAGAATTCCTTTTCATGACGCCTTCATTCACTAGCCCATCCTAAGGGTAACCATTATTTTGACTTTTAACATCATGGATAAGTTTCACATTTTCTTAAACATCATGTAAATTAAATCATACACTATGCACTCTTTGACATCTACCCTTTTTTGTTCAATATAATGTTTGTGAAATAAATCTGGGGACATATTTTAGCAAGCAGAATCAATGATCTATGTGAACCCTGCATGCCACTTCCCCCATGTCTGTTTTGAAGTGCTGTAGCTAGGAATGTGAAGCATAAAAACAGCCAATTGAAAGAAAGAACCCTGAAGAGAGCACATATTTGCATCATCCATTCTGACATTTTTGAATTAGAGGGTAATTTCTGGATGAGGAATTCTAACTGAAAGATATAGATCATGAGTAGTGGAGACTCCAATTACCTTTTAATTATTGGACTACTCATAAAAAAACTCAGTAAGCTCACTAGAAATGTTAGCCTAACGTGAACAAAAAATAGAAGCATACAGTCTTAAACATTTTCAAGAGTCTATAATTGCAGGGAAGGGTGCCCTTGGTTTTCATTTCCTCAGAAAGATGTATATGAATTACAGAATAGGAGGTCAGAATTTTAAGATGGGAAATTTTTTAGCACTAAATTTGGTCAAAATAGGATTGTGAGAAATCTGAATACTTACAACAAAGCAATAGAAAACAATTTTATTCAACAAAGCACTAAGTTTGCAACACGTTATGAGACATTTCTCAATTTTTTTGTCGGCAATGGACAAATTTTCAATCAGTAGTCTGAAAGTACAAACAGAACAAAAAATATTTCTTTGGATTTCTACATGTTGATTCATTGCAAAAAAACATTGGTTAAGAAATGGTAAATAAAATTAATATAACAAGCTGTATAAATATATAGCTTCTTTAAAAGATATAAACTATAAATAAATTATAGCAGTGTATTATTGGGTTTGTAATAAATATAGATTGTAATATGTAAAATAATAACATAAAGGAAAGGAGGAATAGAGTTATACAGGTGAAACATTTCTAGGTATGACTGGAATTAAGTTAGTATAAATCTGAAGCAGATTTTGATAAGATTTATATTAAGTAAGCACTAGAGCAACCACTACGAAAATGCTTTTTAAAAAGGAAATATCATTAAAGGAATTAAAATGTTACACTAGAATATATTGACTTAAAATAAGATCTAGTCAACCACCTCTCCACCATATCACTGGGTACCCCTACCCTTTGCTGTATCAGTGAAATCATTACACATTGATTTCTGCCTCTATATTCCTGCTTGCCCTCCAGTTTTTCCTGGTATTTTAATAGCTTACTCCAACAGACTTTCAAGCACAATATTGATTCTTTCATTTACTAGAAGAGGTGGGGGTAGACAGTGTATATTAGATTCTGTGGCCACAACCTAAGTACTAACTGGAATCTAATGAATAAACTGATGTAATACCTAGTAAAATCATGACAATAAGATCCTGGTTGTAGTGGGCAATTTTTTGCTCCTTAGCACCTGGATCTCCTTTCAATGATTAAGGAATTGTCCGTCTTATGAATCTTGGTGGTAGACAAGCTCAGCTAACCTGATGCATATTCCTGGAATTTAGAGTCAGGAACTAGTGACAAAAAACAAAGAAGAGTGAGAAAATAAACGGTGATGGTAACAATAGCAACAACCTATTTCCAGCGGCAGTAGTAAGAGTGGTGCCAGCATCAATGCTAGCTTTGGTGGTTAGTGACAGTGGCGTCCTCAGTACACAAGTTCCATGGTCATATTATAATTTTAGGACACACTCCAGCAAAATCCATTAGGGAACTTTGAATAACAAGATTATTACTCACAGGTCCTGGAGGATACATGGCACACCTGAGGGCCATACTGTGAGATTGTGGAGAGAGGGAGAGAGGAAGAAAGAGGTGAGGGAGAGGAAAAGCCTAGGGCTCTGCCTTTATTATGGTCTGAGGGTGGGTTCTCTAGGGATTCAGGGATTCATGCTTTATTTGGCTAATTTATAACATGAGTGGGAATTAGGGTGGGAGAAAGGAGAAACAGGATTATTACAGTGGTCAGTTATTTACTTACCCAGGGCTTTCGGGAAGAGGAACTTTAATGGGTGGGGGTGACATAATTCTTTAGCCAGTTGTTTTGCTAGTAGTAGGCGTCCCATACAACTGGCAACGTGTTAATTCAAGATGGATGTGTTTTGAAATGAATTTCTTGGCAATCAAAAGCTTAGTGTCAGGCACTTATACTACACTCGTTAATCCTAGGAGCTAGTATTATGATCCTTAATTTTCAGATGAGGAAACTGAGGCACAGGGAAGAAGGATTAGAGAGATAGTAGGTGGTAGAAGCCAGATTTGTCTTCAGTCACACGGCTCTAAGATAGGTTCTTAACACCTAGGCTATGCTGAATTTCAATACATGCTATAACCAAATTAAGCATTCCAGCCAGCATCTATTTGCAAACTCCAGGGTGTTGAGATGCAGCTGTGGCAGTAGTGTCAATGGCTTCCTGTTTCCTGTATCAGAGTTGTAATAGTGTGTCCTTGAACTCAATAATCCCAGAGGCTACATTCTGATTCTTTCCCTTTCTGATGTTAGCAGAGGTAGCAACATTCATAAGTGGTAAGTTTTAAGATATTCTGGAATTTATTTCTGTAGATGCAGCCAGAGCCTCTTTTTCTAGGCTTTCCAACAATTTTTTAAGCAAATACTTAGAATGGATTATTCAAACACTTTGTACTGTGGTTGACCTTGTCTGGGAAAAAAAGAGATGCTATTTAAGAGTTCTTTAAAAATGTTTACATATGTTTCTAAACCATTGAAATACAAATCAAAGTAAGTATTGATTCCATAAAGACTGAAAAAATAAAATTTTTGGATTTGACAAGACCAATCATAGGAAAATGTTAAAAGTCTTAGATATGAGAGGATATTATACGGTCTGGGAGAATTTTTCTCAAGGGCCTATGCCCTTTCAGAAGGTAGGAATTTGTTAGTATGACTCAGAAGGATTACATGGACTTTGGAATCAGATAGGTCTAGATTCAAAATTTGGCCTTTAAACTTATGAATTAGGTACTATTATACAAATTTTCAAACATCAGTTTTCTCATTGATTATATTATATTTACATTTCATAAGATTTTCATGAGAATTAAATGATATAATGTCTGTAATACATGTGACACACAGTATCTGGCATGAAATAAATATATAATTAATGTTAGTTACATTCCCCTTCCCATTCCCCATTTTTCAAACACTAGTTTTACCTTATGAAACATTTCAAGGGAAGTTAAGTTTTTACATTTTACTTGAAGCTCTTTTGTATATAATATTATTTTGGCGAGATGGTATCTCCAAAATAGACACCAAGAGCAGGAAGAGGTTAAGTCACTTCTGTGAGAATGGGCAACAAGTTGAAGTGAGCAGAAGGAAATACGTGTGGGATTAGAAAAATGTGAAAGCATATAACTCAAAAAATCTCAACCAGAATAAATATGAAGATAATGACACCAAGGTTAAATGCTTGTTACTAAATGAAAGAAGCCAATCTAAAAAGGCTACATACTATATGATTCCAACTATATGACATTCTGGAAAAGGCAAAACTATGGGGACAGTAAAAATATTAGTAGTCGCCAGAGGTTGTCAGGGGAGCAAGGATGAATAGGCAGGGCACAGAGGATTTTTAGGGCAGTGAAAATACTCTGTATAATACTGCAGTGATATATACGTATCATTATCCATTTGTCCAAACTCAGAATGTACAACACCAGGAGTTGACTGTAATGTAAGCTATGGACTTTGGGTGACTGATGTGTCAATGCAGGTTCATCAATAGTAACAAATATATCACTCTGGAAGATGTTCATAATGGGAAAAGCTATGCATTGTAGAGGCGGGGGATATGTAGGAAATCTTTGTACCTTCTCAGTTTTACTATGTGAACATAAGACTTCTATAATCAAATTGTTAAAAAATAAGGAATAAAAAGAAAAATCTTAAAAGCAACTGGGGGAGGGAGGGGAAGACATTACCTACAAAGAAAGATATGAATGTCAGAACAATTCTTACCAAAACTATGCAACCTAGAAAACAGTGAGGCATCATTCTAAAAGAAAAACAATTATCAATTTCATCAATAAAATCTATACCCAAGGAAAATACTTGAAAATGTCTTGAAAAAATGAATGTAAAGACGTCTACTTCCAGACAAGATGCAGTAAGAGGGATCATATTAACTCACCTGACTGAAATAATCAAAAATTACAAAATATATGAACCAGTGGTTTTTAAGACACTGGTTATCAGGCAACAAAAGACAGTGATCCATGAGTGACAGGAAAAAAAGAGAGCCATATGGCTGCCTTTCCTTACTGACTTGAGAAATATTCCAGACTACAGGGCAGGGAGGAGTACCTAGGAAAACTACAGCAGACTCCCTGAATTGATGACACAACGTTGAGAATACTGCGAGACCAAGGAGGCCAAAGTTTGTGGGACACAGTTCTGGAGAAGGTACAGCTGCACAGAGAGCAAACTAGAGATATGTGGAGGGCTCCTCTGGAGTATTCAGTATTCACTAATCACTACATGCATGTGAGAAACTACATGAGGTTGGGGAAGAGTCATCTGACAGGATTATAAGAAATAAGGCCCAGCTCTCACACACAGCTGGAAATAGTGCCTGTTCCAATCAGCCAGACTAGAAAACCACATAATTAATTGGCTATTTGTTAGAGTACTCAGAAGGATCTTACTTCATCAATGGAAGATAATTATACTTAGAACAAATATTCCTCTGGTCCCACCTAAAACATCTGTAAAAAAAGACCCAAATGGATTAATCTCTTTTCAAATAGTTTATCTGTTCTATCCCAAAATAAAGGTCAAGGATACTTTGAATACAAAAATATACAGCACTCAAGGTAATTAACAGTGTCTGGCATCCCATCAAAGATTAACAGCCATACAAAGACCAGCAGAATAATACGGACCATAATGAGGGAAAAAAATCAACCAGTTGAAATTGAGCAAAACTGACAAGATGATAGAATTAGTAAACAAGGACATTAAAGCAGTTATTATGACTATATTCTGTGAGTTCTAAAAGTTAACTAAACTTCCAGTTCAGACCAGATGGCATAAATTTATTTTTCCCTGCTCCTCCTGGCATAGTACAACTAAAAACCCTGGAAATAATGCAAAATAACAAGTAGAACACTGAAAGGTGCAAACCAGTTACCTTCCTGTTAGGGTCCTCAGAACTGAAGGCACAACCTACCAGCAAGTTGTCTTATCGCAGCCCACATAGCAGAAGACAACTCAGGACCAGTATTTTCCAAACTCCAATCTAGCAATAAAAGGCAGCTCAAATAGGTTCAGTCATCCCCTGGATTAAATGGGAATCCTGTCAGGTGAGCATGGTCAGATGAGCACAGCAAAGCGGATTACCAGAAAGACAGGTTGACAATAAGAGACCAAGGAAAGCACTCTCCTTCTATGTAGGGCCTGAGACTCCCTGCCCCAATCCAGAGATACAACATGCCTGAGTAGCACCAGGAAGGGGGATCCCACAAGAAGTGTCTAGCCTAGGTACCCTCTCCAACCAAGAGGCATCAGCGGCTGGATGGCACCAGCAAAAGAGATTCTTCTGGAACAAGGACTCAGCTTGGGAAATACTCTTCTTCTGCCTGCAGCTGAGACTCTACCCTTATTGAAAGACAGGGACATGGGCAAAAATGTTCTATTACAACTAATGGCTGGTCCAGGAAACCTCTTCATCTTTGTGGGACTGAGTCTCCTCTCTATCAAGGGACACTGATTAGGTAAACAACACAAGTAAGGAGGATCCTAATTCAACAAGGAGCATGGCACAGGAAGCCAATTTATTCTTTTGGGCTGAAGATGTCCTTCTACTTACCAGCACCAGGCAGCACAGCCTAGACAGTACTCTTCAAGCAATAACAACCCCAGGGTAGCTCCAGGAGTAAGATAAACAGGGCAGATCAAAATGACACCATAATGCCACTGAAAATTACCACTGAAATCACAGACTAAAAAAGACCAGGAACTCCATGCAAAACTTAAGAAGGTGAATGAATGTTAAAAGATTTAAATAGGACACAGAGTACCCTAACAAAAGAGAAAAAATAGCCAAAATATCTGATACAATAAAAATCAATCATAGCAAGAATCAGAAAAATCACAACTTGAATGAGAAGAGACTATCAACTGATATCAATATCAAAATATATTAGATGTTGGAACTACCTGACAAAGATTTTAAAGCTTCCTTATGAAAATGCTTCAATGAGCAATTATAAATTCTCTTGAAATAAATGAATGAAATTGAAAAATTTCAGTAAATAAGTAGAAATCATAAAATAGTATAAACCTGAAAATTACAATAAACAATATTTGCTGGATGGACTCAATCACAGAGTATTGATGACAGAGGATAGAATCAGTACAGTTTAATAGAATTTACCCAATTTGAGCAACATAGAAAAAATAGAATCAAACAAATTAACAGAGCCTCAGGGACCTATGTGTGGGATAGTAGTGAAATATCAACCAATTCTATTATCAGAGTCCAGGAAGAAGAGGAGTAAAAAGGGGGCCCCAAAGAAACAATAGCTGAAAACTTGCAAAATTTGGCAAAATGCATAATCTTACAAATTTGAAAGTTGAACTAATTCTGAATAGGGAAATCCAAAACAATCCACACCAAGACACGTAATAAACTTTTGAAAACTAAAACAAAAATCTTAAATCAGAGAGAAAGGATACATTACTTATAGGGGAATACCAAATCTAATGACAAGAGTATTTTCATCTGAAACCAGGGTGGCCAAAATAAATTAGCATTTTTCAAGTACAGAAAAAATAACTGTCAGTCATGAATTCTGTGAAGCTAGTGAAACTCTCCTTTAGAAAAGGAGAAATCAAGATGTTTTTAGATGAAGGAAAATGAAAACAATTTTTTACTAGCATACCTACCCTTAAAGAATACTTGAAAAGAAAGGAAATGATAAAGAAGGAATCATGGAACATCAGGAAGGGAGAAAGACAAATGAAAAGATCAGAAATATGGGTAAAAACAATAGATTGTCCTTCTCATCCTAAGTTATATGAATCATAGTTACTGATTTAAACAAAATTTATAAAACCATCTAATAATCAAAACAATGATACTTAAAGTTATGGAAGACAAAGGGACCTAAACGTTTGTAGCAAGATTTTTACATCAGAACTGGTAAATATTGATTCCAGTAGACTGTATGGCAAAACAGATATGTATTAATATATGGTAATACCCAGAGCTACAAACTAAACTATACAACAATATACACTCAAAACACTATACAAAGAAATGGAACCCCGAAAAATGTTCAAGTAACACAGGAAGGCAAAAAAAGAAAAAAGAGAGAGAGAAACAGAAAACATAGAAAAAAGATAATGACAGACTTAAACTCTAACATATCAATAATTACCTTAAATGCAAATAATCTTAAAATATCAATCAAAAGGCAGATATTAGAAATGTGGATAAAACATCATGATTCAATTCTATGCTGTTTACAAGGAACTCATTTTAAATTCAGAAACATAGGTTGTAAGCAAAAGAATGAAAAATGATATTTCATGGAAACAATCAAATTTTTAAAAGAGCATAGGAACTTATCTGAGACAAAGAGGGACTTTACATCATGATAAAAGGATCAATCTGACAGGAAGACATACTGATCCTAAACATGAACCAAACAACCCAGCTTCAATGCACATGAAGAAAAACTTGATAGAGCTGAAAGGAGACATAAACTGATCCAAAATTACAGTTAAGGACTTTAAAACCTCAGTTTCAGAAACTAATATAATGACTAGAAAGAAAACTGGCAAGGATATAGATCTATATCTATAGATATAGTCAGTCAACCAAAAAGATCTACTTGGTATGTATAGAACATTCTACCCAACAACAGCAGAATACACATTTTTTTCCAAGTACCTATAGAACATTCACCAAAATAGACCATGCCCTAAGGCATAAAACAAACCCTAACAAGTTTAAAAGAATTAGAATTGTATGAAGTATATTAACTGACCAAAATGGAATCAAACTACAAGTCAATAACAAAAAGGTGACAGTAAATCATTAAACACTTAAACAATATATATCTAAATAATGCATGGATCAAAGAAGTTTCAAACAAAGTCTGAAAAACATACATAGAACTGAATAAAAATGAAAATACAATATATCAAAACATGTGGGATGATAAAGAAGAATAAAATTTTGCCATTTGCAAAAACATGGATGGACTTGGAGGGTATTATGCTTGGTGAAATAAGTTAGAGAAAGTTAAATACTATATGATATCACTTATATGTGGAATTGAAAATATAAAGCAAACTAGTGAATATAAGAAAAAAGAAACAGACACAGGTGTAGAGAACAAACTACTGGTTACCAGTGGAGAGAGGGAAGGAGGGGGAAGATAGGGGTAGGGTATTAAGAGATACAAACTACTGTGTATAAAATAAGTTCCAAAGATATATTGTACAGCACAGGGAATATAGCCAATATTTTATAACTATAAATTGAGTATAACCTTAAAAATCTTGAGTCACTATGTTGTACAACTGAAACTAATATTATAAATCAACTCTACCTCAAAAAAAAGTGATTAAAAATATTTTAAAATATATGGGATGAGGCAAAATAGTGCAGAGATGGAAATAATAGCTCTAAATTCTTATAATATCAGAAACAAAATGGGAGATTCTGCAGCCAGTCAAAGGGAAATAATGGAATACTACACACAACTTTAGGTTAATAAATTCAATAACAGAAATGGACAAATTCTATGAAATCCACAAAAAAAACAAACCTCAACCAATAAAATCTTAATGTCTCTTTAGCCATAAAATAAGTTGGGTTTGAAATTAAAGACTTTCTCAGAAAAAATATCTCTAGTCCCAGATACTGGAGATACAAGAGAAAAAAATTAAAGATTCAGAAAACTATAATAACTCTCATGATTATTGACACAAAATTCTTAATGATTAGCAAATTGAATCTGGCAATATATGAAAATAATATGTTATCAAGGGCATTTTTTCTCAGAAATGAAAGATGGTTTTAACCTTCAAAAATCAATCAACATTAAAGAAAATATATACATATTTTACACATACATACACATAGGAATATCATTCAGCCATAATAAAGAAAGAAATCCTGCCTTCTGTGACAAAATGGATGGACCTTAAGGGCAATATGCTAATGAAACAAATCAGAGGAAGATAAATTCTGTATGTTCTTATATGTAGAATCTAAAAATGCTAAAATCACAGAAACAGAAAGTAGAATGATAGTTACCAGGAGCTGGGGGATGTGGGGTAATTGGGGAGGTGTTGGTCAAAGAATATAAACTTCCAACTATAAGATAAGTTCTGGGGATATAAAGTACAGCATTATGACTATAATTAATAATACTGTATTATAAACTGAAAATTGTTGAGAATATATCTTAAATGTTATCAACATGAAAATGCTAACTACATGAGGGGATAGTGATGTTTACTAGCCTTATTGTGGTAATCATTTTGCAATATATATGTATACCAAACCATCACGTGTATACTTTAAACTTACATATGTTACATGTCAATAACATCTCAAGAAAGCTAGGAAAAAAATCAGTGAGAGTCACCATATTTGTAGAATATAAGAGAAAAAGCATTTGACAATAGTCATCACCCAATCAGACTAGAAACAGAGAACTAGGAAGAGAACTTCCAAATGATAAAGGAGATCTATTAAAAATGCCTACAGCTAAAACCTCACACTTAATAATCAACTATTAACCTAACCTAAGATTCAGAAATAAGATTATAATATTTGTTCATACCACTTATATTCACCAGTTCACTGTAGGTCCTAGTCAGTGAATCAAAGAAGAAGAAATATAAGGCATAGACTTTGGAAAGGAATGGAAAAAGTCTGTATTTATTCACAGATGTCATAATCATTTACATAGAAAATCCTAATTTATTACTCATGTTAAATCTAAAAAAGAGTGGATATATGTATCTGTATAACTGGTTCACTTTGCTGTACGGCAGAAGCTAACAAAACATTGTAAATCAATTATACTCTAATAAATTTTTTTTTAAAGTGAATTTATAGTGTCTGGCCTTTCATTTAGGTCTTTAATCCATTTTGAATTTTTTTGTGTGTATGGTGTTAGGGAGTGTTCTAATTTTGTTCTTTTATATGTAGCTGTCCAGTTTTTCCAGCATCACTTATTGAAGATGTTGTCTTATCTCCATTGTATATTCTTGCCTCCTTTATCAGAGATAAGTTGACCATATGTGTGTGGGTTTAACTCTGGGCTTTCTATCCTGTTCCATTTTTCTATATTTCTGTTTTTGTACCAGAACCATACTGTCTTGATTACTGTAGCTTTGTAGTATAGTCTGAAGTCAGGGAGCCTGATTCCTCCAGCGCCATTTTTCTTTCTCAAGATTGCTTTGGCTATTCAGGGTCTTTTGTGTTTCCATACAAATTGTGAGATTATTTTCTCTAGTTCTGTGAAAAATGCCATTGGTAGTTCGATAGGGATTGCATTGAATCTGTAGGTTGCTTTGGGTAGTAGAGTCATTTTCACAATGTTGATTCTTCCAATCCAAGAACATGGTATATCTCTCCATTTGTATCATCTTTAATTTCTTTCATCAATGTCTTATAACTTTCTGCATACAGGTCTTTTGTCTCCTTAGGTAGGTTTATTCCTAGGTATTTTATTCTTTTTGTTGCAATGGTAAATGGGAGTGTTTCCTTAATTTCTCCTTCAGATTTTTCATCATTAGTGTATAAGAATGCAAGAGATTTCTGTGAATTAATTTTGTATCCTGCTATACCAAATTCATTGATTAGCTCTAGTAGTTTTCTGGTGGCATTTTTAGGATTCTCTATGTATAGCATCATGTCATCTGCAAAGAGAGACAGCTTTACTTCTTCATTTCCGATTTGGATTCCTTTTATTTCTTTTTCTTCTCTGATTGCTGTGGCTAAAACTTCCAAAACAATGTTGAATAATAGTGGTGAGAGTGGGCAAACTTGTCTTGTTCCTGATTTTAATGGAAATGGTTTCAGTTTTGCGCCATTGAGAATGATGTTGGCTGTGAGTTTGTCATTTATGGCCTTTACTATGTTGAGATAAGTTCCCTCCATGCCTACTTTCTGGAGGCTTTATATCATAAATGGGTGTTGAATTTTGTCAAAAGCTTTTTCTGCATCTATTGAGATAATCATATGGTTTTTATTCTTCAATTTGTTTATATGGTGTATCATATTGATTGAGTTGCATATATTGAGGAATCCTAAGAACCTAGGGGTAGGATGGGAATAAAGATGCAGACCTACTAGAGAATGAACTTGAGGACATGGGGAGGGGGAAGGATAAGTTGGGACAAAGTGAGAGAGTGGCATGGACATATATACACTACCAAATGTAAAATATATAGCTAGTGGGAAGCAGCCGCATAGCACAGGGAGATCAGGTCAGTGCTTTGTGACCACCTAAAGAGATGGGGTAGGGAGGGTGGGAGGGAGGGAGATGCAAGAGGGAAGAGATATGGGGATATAAGTATATGTATAGCTGATTCACTTTGTTATAGAGCAGAAATTAACACACCATTGTAAAGCAATTATGTTCCAATAAAGATGTTTAAAATATATAAATAAATAAATTATATTTATATATAAAAAATGGAATAAAAACGTGAATTTAACATCATAGTTGCAGGTTAGAAATCTAGAAAAGTGGAATTGTATCTATCTAAACTAACAAAGAATTAGAGCATATAAATCAAAGAATACATTTTCAACAGCCTCAAAAACAGAATAGGGATGAATTCAACAAAATATTAAAAAGACATGTACAGTGGGAATTCCCTGGCAGTCCAGTGGTTAGGACTCTGCACTGTCACTGCCAAGGGCCATTTACAGTGAAAATTACAAGACATTGATAAAATAAATGGAAGAAGACATCAATAAAGTGAGAAATAGATGTTTATTAGATCAGAAAACTCAGCAAAATTAGGTGATAATGCTCCACAAATTGATCTATAGATTTAAGAAGATCTGTCAAAAATAAGTTGAGTTTTTTTTTCTATTGCTGCTTTGCTGCTTCATATGGAAAGGCAAAATACCTAGAGTAGCAAAAACAACTTTGAAAGCACTTTGGACTTACTTGTCATTCATTGAGATAATAAACACTTTTTATAAAGCTACAGTATAGAAGACAATGTGGTATTGACATAAGAATAGATATAGCTCATTGGAACAGAATAGTCAATAAGTATCCCAAACATACATGGTTAATTGATTTCTGAAAAGGTGTTAAGGTAATTCTCTAATAAATGACTAAAGAAAGCTGTTGGAAGAAATAAAAGTGTACATGAAGAACTGGATGTATTTCACTCTTCAGTATTCACTCAATAACTTAAATTAGATCATAGACCTTAGATCAAATTTGAGATTATAAACTTTATAGAAGAAAAGATAGGAGAAATAGTTGTGACTTTGGGGTAAGAAATGCTCTCGTAACTTTTATATAGGATGCAAAAAGTACAAATCATAGAAAATGATCGACACATTGGTCTTTTTCAAATTTTAAAACTTCTACTCTTTGAAGCATACTTATTAAGAAAATGAAAAGGCCAGTCAAAGACTTTTGAAAAACATATATCTGACAAAGATCTTTTTTTAAATTAATTAATTTATTTATTTGGCTGAGCTGGGTCTTAGTTGTGGCACACAGGATCTTCATTGTCGTGTGGGACAATCTTTTTGTTGTGGCATGCAGGATAAGTTGCAGCATACAGGCTCTTGGTTGTGGCATGTGGGATCTAGTTCCCTGACCAGGGATCGAGCCCTGGGATCCCTGTACTGGGAGTGTGGAATTTTAACCGCTGGACCACGAGGGAAGTCCCTGACAAAGAACTTTTATTTAGAATTTATATAGAACCCTTAAACTTCAATAAGAAGAGGAAAATAATTTTTAAATGGGCAGAGGATTTGAACAAATACTTCACCAAAGGTATACAAATGCTCAGGAAGTATATGAAAATATGCTCTGAATTATTAGTTATCAGGCAAATGCAAGTTAAAATCACAATGTGATACCAGAATGTATTCAGTAGAATGACTAAAAGACTTATAATACTAAGTGTTGGGGAAGGTGTGGATCAACTGGAGCCTTCATACACTGGCGATGGATATGTAAAATGGTACTATCATTTTGGAAAGTGATCTGGCAGTTTCTTACAAAGAGAAACAGTTATCATTTTACCTGACCATTCCACTCCTATATACTTGCCCAGAGAAATAAAAACATATATTCCCACAAGCTTTTTTTAAAAAAAAAAAATTATAAAACTTTATTCATAGTAGCTCAAAACTTGACTTAATCCAAATGTTCATCAGAACAAATTGTCTTATATCTATAAAATAGTATACTACTTTCAAATAAAAAGGAACAAGCTACTGATATACATGACAACCTGTATGTATATAAAAACATTATGCTGAGTAAAAGAAGCCTCAAACAAGACACTACTTACTTTATAATTTCACTTATAAGAAATTATAAAGCAGGAAAAACTAATCCAGAATGGTAGAAGGTAGATGCCTATTTATCTTTGGCTGGAGTTTGGAAAGAGT
>NW_006793272.1:3142202-3143915 GCF_000442215.2 Lipotes vexillifer
GCAAGGGATACTTTTAAGCTGAAAGAAATGTTCTATATTTGATTGTGCTAGTGGTTACAGGGCTATTATTTGTTGAAACTTCTTGAACTGTACACTTAAAATGGTGCATTTTGAGCGTATATCACACCTCAGTGAATTTTATTTAGAATGTTTAAAAAGAGAGAAAGCAACACAGATATAGAGAACAAATGTATGGATACGAAGCAGGTAAAGGAGGGTGGGATGAATTGGGAGATTGGGATATATACATACACTACTACGTATAAAATAGATAACTAATGAGAACCTACTGTATAGCACAGGAAACTCTACTCAATGCTCTGTGGTGACCTAAATGGGAAGGAAATCCAAAAGAGGGGATATATGTATGTGTATAGCCGATTCACTTTGCTGTGCAGCAGAAGCTAGCACAACAATGTAAAGCAACTATACTCCAATAAAAATTAATAATAAAAGTAAATAAAAAGTCAGAAATCATTATGATAAAGTAAGCTCTAAACAAAATGAAAATACAAAAGCCAGATATGGTACTTAGCCATAGAGGCTAATGATGATTTCATATGTCATACACCGTGATGGGATATATATATATATATATATATATATATATATATATATATATATATATATATATATATATATATATATATATATATATATATATATTGTTGTTAGGAAGTGTCATCAAAAGACTGTAAAATAGGAAGACCTGATTTACCCTAGGGGTTTAGAGAAGACTTCCTAAGGAAGAGACATCTGTGATAGATGTGAATGATGAGCAGAGGTTAACTGTGTAAAGATGGAACGATGATGGTGCAGGGGAAGAATGTTCACAACTGTAAGAAGAGCACATGCTGAGGCCTGGTGGGAAATAAAGGTCAACATGAATGGGGCACAGACAACTGACTGGAATCTGGTTGAGATGAAGGAGAAGAGGTAGATAAGAACCAGGCCGTGGAGGATTTTTTAGGATTTTAGTGTAATATCCTAATGTTATTATTGAAAGATTATGAGTCGGAAATGTTCATGTGTGACATGATCAGATTTGTATTTTAAAAAAGATTGATCTGACTGCTGTATAGAGCTTGATGGAGTGGGTACAGAGGATAGATACAGGGAAAGTATTTATGTGGCTATTGCTGCAATCCTGAAAGGAGATAATGGTAATTTAGATAACTTAAGTTTTTGTGGTGGAAGTGGTAATGGATAAAAGTGAACAGATTTTAAAGATATTTAGGAGGTAAAATCAAAGGAGCTTGGTCATATATTAGATATGGAGGAAGAGGGAGTATATAGTGTTAAGGTTGCTTCCTGCATTTTCCTCTTGTAGGAATGGACACACGATGATGCCATTCACTGAGATAAGACACACTGGGATAAAAATAAACTTGGTGGGAGAAAGTTCATCAGTTCAGTTTTGAATATATTATTAAAGTGCCTTTGAGACAGCTAAATACACTGGTGGGGTACAGATATAAATTTAAAATTTGAGCAAATTGCACTTCCTATCTTTTCGCTTTGTTTCTAGCCCCTTTTCTATCTTTGAAAGATCTTTCTACTTTTTTGAAAATCCAGGACATAAATCTTGTTTACTTAAAGTGATGTGAGCAGTTTGATGGTGCATTTTCATTAAAGGACTGTATCACAATTCTGCATATTGTCAGAAACACATTATTTTATTTGTCAAGAGCTTATTTTCTCTTTGCTAGGGAA
>NW_006793272.1:3143925-3162791 GCF_000442215.2 Lipotes vexillifer
TAAAGAATTTGTTTCTCTCCTATGTGCTCAGCATGTGTGACCTGTTGTATTTTGTTTAGTTGTGTGGAGAGTTTGCAATTAAATTCTTTAAAACCATTGATTATACAATAAATTGAAATTAAGGAGGGTTCTGTACCTCTGATCAATAATATAATAGACATAGGAAAACTTAAAATGGAGAATAAAGCAAAGAAGAAGTACTAAGACCTAGACCAGATTTAAAAGCTCTTTTCAGCTTCCTTGGAACATCCGGTCTTTTAGTTTGATGATGAGCACAGTGCATTGTGTAAATTATTGTGGAGCATTTTGCAGTCAGTGAAGTGTTATGGGAATAATGTCAACATGAAGGACACCGAGGTCAGAAATTAGCCTGTATCAGGGAAGTTTTGCCTACAGATTTTTATTTGTAAAAAATGAGGCCGTGGTGAGGTGTGTTAGGGCGAGAGAGAGACATGGACATATATATACTAACAAACGTAAGGTAGATAGCCAGTGGGAAGCAGCCGCATGGCACAGGGAAACTGGCTCGGTTCTTTGTGGCTGTCTGGAGGGGTGGGATAGGGAGGGTGGGAGGGAGGGAGACAAAGAGGGAAGAGATATGGGAACATATGTATATGTATAACTGACTCACTCTGTTATAAAGCAGAAACTAACACACCATTGTAAAGCAATTATACCCCAATAAAGATGTTAAAAAAAAAAAATGAGCTGAGGATTATTAGTAAACTGAATACTTTAGAGTTAACAAATATTTTCTGAGTATCTATGAAGTGCAAACGTGAGCTAGATACTGCAGGAGTACTAAACAGTACATTATCTAATATTGATTTTAAAATGTAAAATTAAAATGAACCAAAACCAGCATGTCCTTTTTGGAAACTGATTATGGTGTTAAAGTGACATCTAATTGCATCTAGTACTGGACTTAAAAACTATAGTAGAGGGCTTCCCTGGTAGCGCAGTGGTTAAGAATCTGCCTGCCAATACAGGGAACACGGGTTCAAGCCCTGGTCCGGGAAGATCCCACATGCCACGGAGAAACTAAGCCTGCGTGCTACAACTACAGAAGCCTGTGCACCTAGAGCCCATGCTCCGCAACAAGAGAAGCCCGAGCACAACAAAGAGTAGCCCCTGCTCGCCACAACTAGGGGAAGCCCGTGTGCAGCAACGAAGACCCAACGCAGCCAAAAATAAATAAACATAAAATAAATTTATAAAAAAAATCTGTAGTAGAATTCACTGCTACTCTGTCTACTGGATCCCTCCCCACCTCCCAGTTCAAAAACTGAGATCCTGAGATATACTCAGGGTACCTAGGTTATATCCAAAAGACACTTGTGAAAGCACAGTAGTCTTGCTGTTTTATCTTAGAAAATGTGAGCACGTTTTGCATTCTACTCCTCATTTATATTTGTTTATATATGAAATGTTTCCAATTAGTTAAAATAAGTAATTATTCTTCACAAAAATGTTGTAAATTTGTCCTGTGACATCATGTATCTCCTAGCATAATTCAGGGAACTCTAAGAGTATGCATAATTTAGTTTGAAACACATGATTCTCCAGGATAGACGTGCTCATAAAAAAAAATCAGCTATAATTTGTTTTACAGCATACTATTTCCCTTTTATTTTTAATTACACCATTTGAGATTGCTTCCTGTGAAGTAATTGTATGTATAATCATGATGTATATCTTTAGCAACCTAATAAGTAGAACAGAGAGGGACAATGAGCATATTTGTTATATAGAGCTTGTTTTATGTTGTCAGTGGTAGCTACTTAAGAAAGATCTGTTGCTTTGACTTGAAATATTAACACATAAAAATATTTGCTAACCTGGCTCCTGGGTAGAAAATTTAAAACAACTTGCAGAAATTAAAATATATCTATGAAATGCAAACATTTTTATTGTTGTATATCATGGTAATAAAAAGGTACTATTTCTTTGCTAATTACTTAGAAATAATGATGACATTTAATAACCAACCTAGTTGAACTCACATGAAATTAATGTGACTACCCATCTGGTAGATGATAAATCACAATGTTTTATATATATATATATATATATATATATATATATATATATATAGTTGAAGCAATAAGGAAACCCCCAAAACTCCTAATCAAAATAATCTGGGAACAATTCCAAGAATCCAGAACTTGAATGTGATTCTAATTTAGGCAACAGAAAACTAACTTTATTATATACTGTTTGGAAAAAGACTATGTATGTAAAAGGGCAAGAATTATCCCAGAAAAGTTATTTTCAAAAGTGGTTGACAACCCCCTGTCTGGCTTCCAGGGATTCCTGATGGGCCAAGAGCTGATACATAATTAAATCTTTTCTTTTCAGTTCTTATAGATCAATATCATACAATTTCATAAGCTTTATTTTTATATATAAATGTATGCTGTTTTAGAAATCAATAGTAAGATTTAGAATATCTGGACAAATTAGCATAGTACTAGAGTTACTGAGTATTTTAATTCAGTATTGTACTAATAAGTTCTTAGAGTACATAAAAATTATAATATTACATAGCCATTTTGAAACACTTGGCAGTTGTGCAAAGCCTTCAGGGGAGTCCTTAAAAGTTTTAAGAAGGATGCTTCATTTCTCTGCATCAGTCAGTGCTTTCTCATTTTGGTAATGCGGTTCAATTGCTGTTATCATTAGTTTTACATCTGTTTATCATTTTCTTCTTTGGTCATGGTTTTAATGTTATTTTCCTTCTTTCTAATTCCTCATTATTACTGAGTTTTTTTTGTTTTTTTCTTCACAAAAAGTGAGAATGCATGCACCTTTGGATATGTTGACCTAGGAGGGCTGGTCAACAGAGGAGCCTAAAGAGCCACTAAGTTAGCATTGTCCAGAGATTAAATTTGCAGAACATAATTTCTAGTCAATAGAGAAATTCATTCTGTATTGGAGCAGGGATGATATACTGGGCTTTCTTGTGGCCTATGTAAAATAGTCCTCCATTATATGTACTTCCCTTGGTTGAGATTCCATGTTCACCAAGTAACCCTCTAATTTTTCATTTAATTTCCTGGGGTTTCTGAAATTCCAGGAAGGGGTACCCTAGTAGAGGCGCAAGTATTACAGCAATTGAAAAGGATTGTCTACTGTTATAAATTAATTGACAGTCTTCTTTATAAACATACTTTTCATGTGAAGCTGACTCTGCTATTTTGACAAGGGTCAGATCTTAAGCAGTAGAAAGTCTCTAATGGTGCCATTTGCCAAACAGTCATCTAACAATTTCTGTTGATATCTGGACATATTGTTATCTATTATCAACCTATAAGAATTTTCATTTACTATGAACTATAATAAAAGTATGAATGCTAATATAATTTTTAAAAACGTTCTTATGAAAAGAAACCCACCAGTGCAACAATCTTTATATGTTCCCATTGGTATCATTTAGTTTGTGAATTGTTCCTCAAACCTACCCCAGCCATTTATCTAACTATACTCTAGAAATGCTAAATCCTGCCCTAAACTCTAAACCACTTGGAGTTTGTTCTGATTGCCTAATATATTAGAGGTATCTGATAAGGATTTGCTTTATTTTTAGTGTTTTTCCTTCACCAAGAGTCAGTTGAAAAAGTCAATGGTTCTACTTTCTGAAGGCATTCACCAAAATACAATTCTAGCATTATGAGTATAAAAGTATTCTGATATTTCATATGACTTAGCAGCAATAATATTTCATACTGAATCAATATAGTCCTAAAATTATAAGAATTGACCACTCAGCATGTGCTGACTGACTTCCAGTTTTGACTTTCTTTGGTGATGCAGTTTCAGAATTTGAAAGTTGTTCACACTCCATTTAACATTATAGCTAAATAGAATTACAATCATCTTGAAATAAAGCCCTATCAGAGATAAGTTTTTAAATGGAGCAGATATCTCTTGGAGTTATTGATTACATTCTCCTCGGGGATCCATTCCATCTCCCATTTGAGGTCTGTCTTTTACCACTTTGGATAACATTTTGGAAAAATAAATACACAAATAATAGAAGGGTTATTTTCTGGAATGTGGTGGCATTTGTCATGTTTTAGATTCATACACCATAGCCCCATTCATTTGTCATATTACCCTTTTAAATATGGACTCATCAGCCTTATGCCAAAGTTAAAGTATCAGCTACACATAAACATCCAAAAGTTCAAAATGGAATTTGGTGGTGGTGATAGGAACTCTAAAGATATTGGTTCTCCTCAGGTCATTCTTCAAATGTGTATTCTCCCTTTAACTCTACTGAAAAAGCATCCTCTAAGAGGATGGGGATTTAATAATTCTAGTCTGTATGAAATTTATTCATTATTTAACCCTCATGATTTATTACTTCAAATCCTTGTTCTCTACTCTTCTTTTACCTTTTATTCACATTGTAAGTCACTCTGGTTCCTTTCCAGGGCATATTTTCTGGCAAAATATTAAAGTACGTATATATAGTTTAGTAAAGTGCTGTGTTGTCCCTTCTACTACTCTCCTGTATGATTCATTAGAGGGCCTTCCAAATTGACAAACTTTGAAAGTTCAAGAAAAAGAGAGAATGACAGAAGCTAGACAGAGAAAGATAAACTAATGCCAGAAGTTTTATAAAACCAATAACAACCAAAAAAAAAAAAAAAAAGGAGATTGGTTCAAGATGGCGGAGTAGAAGGACATGTGCTCACTCCATCTTGCAAGAGCACCGGAATCACAACTACCTGCTGAATAGTCATCGACAGGAAGACACTGGAACTCACCAAAAAAAATACCCCACATCCAAAGACAAAGGAGAAGCCACAATGAGACAGTAGGAGGGGCGCAATCACAATAAAATCAAATTCCATAACTGCTGGTGGGTGACTCACACACTGGAGAACACTTATACGAAAGAAGTCCACCCACTGGAGTGAAGGTTCTGAGCCCCACGTCAGGCTTCCGAACCTGGAGGTCCGGCAACGGGAGGAGGAATTAATAGAGAATCAGACTTTGAAGGCTAGCGGGATTTGATTGCAGGACTTCGACAGGACTAAGGGAAACAGAGACTCTACTCTTGGAGGGCACACACAAAGTAGTGTGTGCATTGGGACCCAGAAGAAGGAGCAGTAACACCATAGGAGACAATGTTACCCTCATTCCCAAGATTGGAGTAGAAGGATTCCTCCATGGTGAATGGTTTGAGTTTACAGCTAATTACATTGTATTTTAACTGTTCATTTTCCTGTCTCCCCCACACCAAACAGTGTATTCCTTTAGGGCAGGCAATGTGCCTTTTACCTATGTATCCATGTTGCTTAGAGCAGTTTCTAGCACATTATAAACCCTCAGTAAATGTTTACTGAATGAATACTTCCATTCTAGAAATGTGTGCACAGTTTATTATTTCCCCAGAGTGGATGTTTGGAATCAGCTAAATTCACAGATTCATTTATCAAGTTTTACAGATGGGGATTAATCTCTAAGGGAGTTAGCAACTGGCAAAATTTACATTTGTAATCACTCTATTGAGATTCTGTTGGTGGTAGGGTGGTGGGAGTAGAGGAGCTGAACAAAAGTTGTACATTTTATAAGCTTTAAAGTGTGACTTCAGAGAGCAGATAACTCCCTTTTTTGTTGCAGAAATTTAGCAGCATTATATTTCCTGAATGGTTCTCTGATAAAAAATTGAGTTCCATCTTTGGCCCAAGGTTCACTTAAGTAAGAAAATATGTGAAGGAGCAACTAAGATTAAGTCCATGTTTTCAGAAGAATGATTTTGACTTCATAAAGTTAGAGACAGATATGGAAAGCTAGATATAGTTTATAGAAAACTATCAATACTATGCTAACCACAAATAGACAAGAATGAAAAACAATTTTGTGGATTCATTTTAGAACTAGGTTTGTTGAATATCACACAACTGTGCTGATGGAATAGGTCTCTTTTCCTAATCCTTGCCTAATTCTGCCTTGGCAGGTTCCAGAGATTGTTGATTTTAAGAAAGAAATGCAGAAGCTATTGTAACTTTCCTCCTGGGCCAAAATCTCTCTGGATCCACAGTCTAATGCAGGTTGTCGTTCAGAATATCTCTCCCTGGCTTCGCTACAGACAAAGACTCTATCCTTTGAACAAAGTTTAATCAGGCTCCTGTGAGTCCTCTTTTGGACATGGCCTCACCCTTGAACTCTGTTCTTGGCCTATTTATTCCAGTATTAGCAAGAATCCTCCTGGGTCAGTTTAATGAAAATCACCCAAGCTTGATATCTGATCAAATTCCTCATCCCCTCACCCTCAATATGGGTTCATACTGGCCTGCCTTCAGCTAAAATCTTGTTATGTCAGTTTAACCAAAATCCTCCTACTTCAGAGGTTTCCTCATTAATTTTCCATCCACTGACTCCCACCCTACTTTTTGGCTATAAATTCCTTCTTGTCCTTGTAGGAGTTGATCTCAATCTCTCTCCTCTACTACAGAAAAACCCACTGTAGTAGCCCCCTCCCAAATAAAAATCTGCCTTACCATCTTTAACAAGTGTCATGAATAATTTTTTGTTTAGCACTATTATATCCAATTTTGAGGATTTAGATGGTCAGGCTATTTTATTAAATAAGGTTATAGATCCACAAAGTAAATAATCATTATTCTGTCTACCTAATGAAGCTTTTCTAAATAACTAGTAATAATTAATGATAACTAGGGAGTTGTAAGGTAAAAGAACACTATAGAGAAAGGAAGAGGGTAGATCTAGGACACTTAGAACTTTAGAGAGTGACAGGCAATTCTGATCACAATCCCAGAGGTACAAACAACAGTCAATAAAGAAGAGGGTAAAGCCAGTGCTGGAAATATCCAGGAAGAGGTGGCAGGGAACAAGCTTTTAAGGTTGGATTCCAGTAAAAAAAATTCCTAGGGTAATTGGCAAAAAATAGAAGGAAGGAAAACACAGGGACTTGAGAATAAGGCAACAGAATCAGTGTACAAATTTAGAGTGGTATCAGTAGCTAGATTGACCTGATCGTGAATTCCTGAAATTGTGGTCTAAAACACCTTTCTATTCACCCTGACCAGGAAGTGCATTGGCTCCAAAACCAAGAGAAGAAAGTGGTTAATATTTCTTAGCTGTAAAGTTTAAAAGAATTTAGTGACAGGAAGCCCATCATATCATTTTATACCCTCCTTCCCAAGGTACACAAAACAAGGTGGATGACTGATCCCTTTACCCCATGACTCACTGTGGGGGATTAGAAGGTCTGGTGGCCTCCTGGTAGACTTTCCTTAGACCAATGCTTATCTTCTGATTGATGTGCCCTAATGCATTTTTCTTCTATGTGGAGCTCCAGATATCCTGTCCATTGGCTGTTCTCAATGTCATAAGGTCTTTCTTCTCTGAGATAACTCCTAAGGTGTTAGGCTCATCATATGTCTTCTTAGAATGATGTTTGGCATTTCTGAGGTTGCCTTCCTCCATGTAAAGGTGGCCAATATCCTATATCCATTGACTGCTTCTACAGGATGTTGGTCAGCATCACCAAAATCTCTCTTTCCAAATATTGCTTGTGACTGTCTCCCAGCACCTTTCCAGGATAGCCAGTACCAATGCTCCCACTGAGCCCTCTAGTGGCAACTATAGAAACATTCAGGTTTTTCAGGGATTAGCTCACTTAAATTAACTCAGTACCCTTTGATTTAGCCAAGGCAATTAAATCTAAGACAAAGCAGAATGTAAGCCTATTGAATATTCCCCCAATGAACTCTCACACCCTCAAATGTAGTTTTTCTGTGGTGTGACAGGGTAAAGTACATTGTTTCTTCTCTCAAATTATCTAGTGGATTCGATAACAGGTCCCAAAATATCTCCTCAAAACAAATGACTTAGGTAACACTAAAAAAGACCTCTCATTTACAGAAGCAAGTGACTTTAAAGTTTTTTAAAGTTTTTTAAACAGTTTTTTAAAGTAAATATGTGAGGTGATAAAGGTGTTAATTCAATTGGGGGGATCCTTTTCACAACATATACATATATCAAATCATCATGTTGTATACTTTAAATATCTTATAATTTTATTTGTCAACTGTACCTCAGTTAAGCTGGAAAAATATCAGTTATTTATTAAAGCACTATTCATGTACTGAAATGCCTCCAATAATAAGTCAGAAAGATCCTCCACATTTTTTTTTACTTTTTATTTTATATTGGAGTATGGTTGATTTACAATGTTGTGTAAGTTTCAGGTGTATAACAAAGTGATTCAGTCATACATATACATATATCCATTCTTTTTCAGATTCTTTTCCCATGTAGGTTATCACAGAATATTGAGCAGAGTTCCCTGTGCTATACAGTAGGTCCTTGCTGATTACCTATTTTCTATATAGTAATGTGTATATGTTAATCCCAAACTCCTAATTTATCCCTTACCCCTGCCCCCACCTTTCCCCTTTAGTAAACATAAGTTTGTTTTCAAAGTCTGTGAGTCTGTTTCTGTCTTGTAAATAAGTTAATTTATAGCAATTTTTAAGATTCCATATATAAGTGATATCATATGATATTTATCTTTGTCTGACTTACTTCACTTAATATGGTTGCTGCAAATGGCATTATTTTATTCTTTCTTATGGCTGAGTAATCCTCCACATTTTCAATAGCTACAGCCTCATATTATGATCACTGATATTAAGAATTGTAATGTTGAAGCCTTTTATAAGCTTCAATATTTAATGAAATATTACTAAGCATGTTAATGCAAAGGAGATTCAGTGAGTTCAACATAAACTTGTAGAGTTTTTTCAATCAGAGAGGGAGAAAAAAATGTGGTTGGGATGGTAGAAGAAGGAGCAATTACTCACAATTAGGGCCAGGGCTGGGGCAATTGGGAAGACTCTGTGGAAGAGGTGATAAGTTCAGCTTTGCAGATTAAGTCATATTTTCATGGGTGAAGGAAGCAGAGCATTTGAGGTTGAGTGAACAACATGAGTAAAGTCACTGGGGCAGTGAAATTTCATGGTGAGTAATTTAATTTAGCTAGGGCCTAAAAACACGTGAAGAAAAATATTATCTTAAAGATATAAAGAAAAGTTGGGGCCAGATCACAGAGAATACCCATGGAATAGAATAGAAATCTACCCAACATGACTGATTTTCAAAGAATTGAAATTGCCTTGATTTTCTTTCTCTGAATGCATCTTGATCTCAAGCCCTCACACCTGCTGATAGAAGAAAAGAATATGGACTTAGTCAAAGGCTATCTAAACTCTTAATTTCCAGAACAATCTATTTTATGTAAATATCAAGCCAATTCAATGTGAAGCCTGCCTGTCAGTATATATTTTCTCTTTCGAAGGGTATCTTTCTCTTCTCTTCCTTCTTAGGGCAGTGTCTGGATGCACAGGAAACTGTATGTGTCCTTATAGCATGGGGAAAAACCTCAATTCCCCATGCTGTCTTCTTAGTCTTCTTTGGCCTCTTACCAAAATTCTCCTTATCATGTCTGGTCACTAGTAAGCATTTGATGGTGCCTGCTGAAGTGTTACTTGTCAACGTTTCCATTCATGAATCTGTACCCTATGCATCCTCCTTGTCCAGACCCCACACTACCTGCTACCTTTCTCTAAGGTGTGTGGGGAATGCTGGATTTCCTGTATATCTCTACAGCTTTATTAATGTAACTCCACTACTCGAAAGAAAAAGTACAAGATGGATACCAGTTATTTTGGAGGTAGAGTAAATAATACTTCATGGCTGAGGGAGAAGTTGAAGTTGATTTTGAGCCTCTTTTTACTAGAATAACTAGGATGATATTATTGTCATGATCTGAGTTAGGAAACACAGTTCAGGAGCAGGTAAAAGAGTAGGAAAAGTGATGCTGGATTGGACATGGTATGGTTTTTCAGCCAGTAGAAAAAGCATGAGGAGTTACAAAGCAATCACTTGGAAATTAAACTGTGGAATTTGGGGGCAAGATTGGGACTGGAGATACAGATTTGAGAGTCAGAAATGCTAGGATATTAAAATTATAGAAGTAGATCATGTTATCAGAAAAAGAATATGGGCCAAGCAGAACACAGAGCCAAGCAATAATAGAATTTTGAGAGATGCTTAAATTTAAAGAATGGAAGTAGGGTAAAGAAGACCCAGTTAAAGAGACTGAGGGAAAATTTAAATTAGAATGAGAAACAGGAGATAAGAGTGCCACACAAAGCTTAAAAAGGAGACAGACAAGGAGAAACTACAAAAGACAATTAATAATGGCTATTACTGATCTTTGAGAGGGTTGTTTCATTGGCATGGTGTCAAGATGTCAGCAAATGGTTTTGAAAGGTAGCTAGTGAGAGAGAGCTTCTTTGAAAGAAGGAAAACTGAAAGGGGAAAAATAAAGGGAAGTAAAGTTAAGGGAAGTTGCTTTTTGTTTGGGTGGCAAAGACTTGAGCTGCTTGAAAGTACTTGTAGGTAGAGGGTAAGCTTGCATGGAATGTGAAAATTGAAGATAGAGGAGAGAAAAAATGGACAACTGATGATGCAAGTTATCAGAGAATACAGTATTAGGATGGGAAAATGAGCACTGGAGAAGAGGTTAGCCTTTTCAAAAAAGAGAGTTCCCTTTTTCTCCTTCTTTGATACAAGAGCAGAAGAGTTTAGGATCAGGAAGATATGGAAAAATTTTCAACCACAGAAGAGTCAAGGTATCTCAATCCTTAGTTAAGTATAATACATTTTAAAATCTTTCTGCCTAATCAAAGATTTAGAGTATTCAGTTTATTATCATAGAAGAGTAAGCATATGAGTTGGAGTACTTGATAAGTATATATAGGAAATTTACAGGTACATTCTTGTTGGGAAAGACAGTTACTTGTGTGTAGTCTTTTGATCTGTGCAGTCACATAAGAATATTTGTGCCTTTGGCCTGGAACATTTCATTGCAAAGAGATAAAGAGGTCTCAGACCTATGCTGGGCATATTTCTATGTCTGGGAATATCTTTCCCTCTTTCCCCTTCTGGGCTTGATATGAACTTATTTGTTCTCCTTAAGCTCCTGTGTAATACGGTACCTGGCCAACCCACTGCTGTATCTATTATTTAAGGGGAGGGACAGGGTCCTTCCTTTTCAAGACAAAAGGAGTTTGTGAAAACCATCTCCCTTTGGCTGCGGGGTGAGACTCACTGGACAGGGGAGACCAACACTCACTATAGAAGTTGATCTTGCTCTGGCTCTTCTCTATGTGAGTGAAGCATTGTTCCATCCAGTGCCCATGGCATTCATGTCTTTCTTGATGACCCTGGCACCTGCACACCATGCAGTGGATTGACATCCTGGGACTGCTGCTCCTGGTGGTAGTCAACAGGTGTCACTTGCTTGACAATTCCAGCCTGGTCAGTCTTTTAAAAAGAAAGTGACTTATCAACACTTGCTGTATATGATAATGTTTCCCTGAGAGCCAGACACATTTTGGGACCTTGCTACAGTCTCCTTGGTCCATATTTTTAGCTGAAATTGCATTTCCCAAGATCAGTTTATTTTATGGGTTACTCTAGTGATATGTGATATTCTCTAAAATAATAGAAATGAATCTTTCCCTTTGAAAAGAATAACATGTGACTCGTACCAAGACTTATGGTGTAAGATACTGGAGTGCACCGATGAAGTTCTAAATCAACATTGATAGAGCTTCACTCATGCTGAAAACTTATCTTTGCAGTCATTGAGAGGTTGTGTGTGTATTGGTGGGAGGAATAAAGAGAGGGAGGTGAAGTATTACTATAATCTAGAGTTGTGTATGTCAAAAGATTTAACATGTTCTTTTTTTTTGTACTTTCTGGGGTTCGTTGGTTAAACCCACAAATAGCCTCCATTTCTAGATTTGTCATTATTGTTAGACAATAGACTATGTAGATGTGCATACATTAACTCATTTTCTCCTCAAATAACACTGCAAGGTAAGCATTACCTTCCTGAGGTTTACAGTGGTTAGATAACTTGCCTAAGATCACAGACTGGTAAGGAATAGTCAAGTTTTGAATGCAAGTCTATGTGACTTCAAAGTTTATGCTCTTATCCAATATTCTATCCCATTCTTTCTAAAGCCTCATTAATCATCATAATTACCTAGAAAGCTTTAGAAATGAAGATTCTCACATAAACCAAGTATGAGAACCTCTGTGCTATATTAAGGAGGAAAGAAAGACCAGCACTATACACCATCCTACTGCCACCTCCTCATCACCACACAACACCACAAAATAGCAACATCAAACAAAGAAATCAATTAAATCCTGTGGGTAATGGTTGAAAGTATAGTCCAAAGAACAGTGATAACATTCTGGGACCTTGTTGTTCTGGTGGAATCCTAACCAGATTTCTACTTAAAAGATTAATTTTTCTACCATTTGTTGTTGAGAAAATAAAAAGAGATCCTTCTGCTATATACACGTTGTCAAGATGAGAGCACAAAAACAATAAGAGAATGAAAACCAATGTTTTAAGTAGGTTTAGACATCCTACTTAATAAGATATGACTGGGCTTCCCTGGTGGCGCAGTGGTTGGGAGTCCGCCTGCCGATGCAAGGGACCCGGGATCGTGCCCCGGTCCGGGAAGATCCCACATGCCACGGAGCAGCTGGGCCCGTGAGCCATGGCCGCTGAGCCTGCACGTCCGGAGCCTGTGCTCCGCAACGGGAGAGGCCACAACAGTGAGAGGCCCGTGTACACCAAAATAAATAAATAAATAAGATATGACTAAGAATTTAAGAATGTCTGTGTTAAGACCTTGGATGGTGTTACAGTTGCTAGAATAGCATGGTTTTCATAGGTTCTTATAATTTTAGAAAGCCCAATTCATTCTGTTGAAATAGTACTTTCTCTTCTCATTAAATTCTCCTTGAAACTATTCTGTGAAACACAAACTACAACTTCCTATTCGAAAGTCAGTACTACTCTCTTAGCTCCATTGAGCTAAATTAGATAGGTTGGTAAGTAAGTAGGTAGGTAGGTAGATAGGTAGGTAAATAGATTGATGGATGGATGATAGATCAGTTTTCAACAGAGCAGAGTATTACTGAGTTTTGAATAAAAAGTTGTAGTTTAAATGTCACAGAATAACTATATATAGTGTGCATCTGTGATTTATATATTTTAACATAACCAGAAGTTCAGTGGACATGTAAATTGTGGCGTCCTCAGACTACTATCATATTAAAATTGAGAGCTGTACCTTGATTTGGTTTTATGTGGCTAAAGACAAAAAGCAATAGGGTTTGGCAAAGCGCCTATTAAATGATTAGTTTGTTCCCATTCTTTAAAGGGTCTGGATTATAACATGTATCATATAATTATATAACGCCATCATTTGTGCTTGAGGAATCATCTAGAGACTATTTTTCATTTAAAATTTCTTGAGAGAGTCTCTATTAAATGTGGTTGCCTCACCCACAGAGCAACATGGGCATATCTCAGTCTATGATAGGTAAGAGAAGGAAATATTTTTAAACAAGTTATTTAGAAAAAAACGTTCTTGTTATCTCTAACATCATACCAAAGAGTCATTCATTAAATACGTATTTATTGAGATATTACTCTGTTACTGGCACTGTATCAGGAAAACTAGAGCTAGGGCTTTTAAATCACCTGGTGCCTAATCACAATCCTTGCTGTACTCTTCAATGGCATTTCCACTTTACCATTGTTGAGATTATTGTACCTAAGCCTGAATTTACAGCTAATGTCAGGAAAGAGTCTGTTTTCTCCTTGTTTCAAGCTTGAACTCAATTGCAGAGTGCATGCAGAAAGAAGAAAGAAGAATTTTAAACCTTTTCTTTATGGTGTAGGAGAGGAATTAGCATAGACTTTCAGAGATGGAAGGTGACCATGAGAAATCTTGTTGCCTTACAAAGTAAGGGTTAAAAAAAGGACGCAAGCACTTTATTCACTCTTATAGTCATTTCCAAGGAAAACGTTGGATTTTTGTGCTGCTACACATAAACTAACAGTTTGCTGTAGCTCTTTGTCTCTTTCCTGAAAAATGAGATTTATGTTTTATTTGACAGACCAGTGTTGTACTTTTTCTATATAAAATTGGAGGTAAATGCTAGTTATTTAATTTCTCATCTCAGGAAACAAGATGACTTATTTGATAGCAATGGACTTTGGGGGTGAGCAGATGATAAGTAAACTGAAGAAGAATAGAATGGGACAAGTAAACCAACCTCTCAGTAGACACATTTCTGTTTTACCTCCGCATGAGTCACTGTGGGCAACAACAAAGAAAACACTCAATTTGAAAAACAAACAACCCAATCCAAAAAATGGGCAGAAGACCTAAATAGACATTTCTTCAAAGAAGATATACAGATTGCCAAAAAAACACATGAAAGAATGCTGAACATCATTAATCGTTAGAGAAATGCAAATCAAAACCACAATGAGATATCATCTCACACCAGTCGGAATGGCCATCATTAAAAAATCTACAAACAATAAATGCTGGAGAGGGTGTGGAGAAAAGGGAACCCTCTTGCACTGTTGGTGGGAAGGTAAATTGATACAGCCACTAGGGAGAACAGTATGGAGGTTACTTAAAAAACTAAAAATAGAACTACCATCAGACCCAGCAATCCCACTACTGGACATATACCCTAAGGAAACCATAATTCAAAAAGAGTCATGTACCACAATGCTCATTGCAGCTCTATTTACAATAGTCAGGACATGGAAGCAACCTAAGTGTCCATCAACAGATGAATGGATAAAGAAGATGTGGCATGTATATACAATGGAATATTACTCAGCCATAAAAAGAAACAAAATTGAGTTATTTGTAGTGAGGTGGATAGACCTGGAGTCTGTCATACAGAGTGAAGTAGGTCAGAAAGAGAAAAACGAATACCGTATGCTAACACATATATATGGAATCTAAAAACAAAAACAGAAACAAAAAATGGTCATGAAGAACCTAGGGGAAGGATGGGAGTAAAGACACAGACCTACTAGAGAATAGACATGAGGACACAGGGAGGGAGAAGGGTAAGCTGGGACAAAGTGAGACAGTGGCATGGACCTATATACACTACCAAATGTAAAATAGATAGCTAGTGGGAAGCAGCCACATAGCACAGGGAGATCAGCTCGGTGCTTTGTGACCATCTAGAGGGGTGGGATAGGGAGGGTGGGAGGGAGGGAGACGAAAGAGAGAAGAGTTATGGGGATATACGTATATGTATAGCTGATTCAGTTTGTTATAAAGCAGAAACTAACACACCACTGTAAAACAATTATACTCCAATAAAGATGTTAAAAAAAAATACTCAATTTGAGGCAGTGATGGAGTAAAATCCCCTAAAGTAAGGCTCCTGAATATTTCTTTTAAAATTAATTTGGAGGCTACTTCATAGCTTTCTTCAAGGTCCTAGTTTAGGAACCATTTAATAGGTAATTACCTTTAAAATACATTTGACACTCTCCCCTGTGAGAGGAAGAAACAGATACTGGCATTATATTAAATTACTTAATATTGAAAACTACTGTAGAAGGTCCATATCTGATTTTTCAGAATTTGGCAGTATAAAGCCAAGTATTCTTTTCTGTAACTTCTAATAATTATACTAATAACTACATTAATATTAGTAATGATACTGTGAATAGATAATATTTTTTGTCCACTTACTGTGTCAGGCACTGAATGGGATGCTTTACATCCTATGTCTCATTTAATATTTATAAGAACCAAATAAGAAGCTTTTAACTTTGCTTTTACAGATGAGAAAACAGGTTCAGAAAATTTCATTTGACAAGATCATACAGCCAGCAAATAGTAATGACAGGATTTGAATCCAGGTTTTTCTAACTTGAGATTTGTTTTTTAAGTACTATGTTTTACTGCCTCCTTATAGCTTTATGCTATTATGTTAATTCAATATTTCTAAAATTTCCTTCCCCTTCCTATTTTTTTTATTTTCAATAATTGTTTCAATCAGAAATCAGGTGAAAGAGAAGTATCATGACTTTCTTTGGAACCAAAGGATGATTATGAGAAATCTATGCCATATACGACTGGCAACATCCTAATACGTACTTGATTTTTGGGGTATGCAGCCCTGGTTACCACATAATAGTTCCTCCTTATTTTAAAGGCATACAGCCCAGGACTCTAAAATAAATCTCTATAATACCAACTAGGATAGAGCTTCAAAGCAAAACAGAAGGTATCAAGACCAGAACTATATACCTCAACTCCAAAGCAGTATTAGAAAGTCCTTTACTTCAGTATAGAAGTGAGGCAACTACCAGTTCTCTTGTTCTACCTGTAACTTTAAATCTTGAGAGTAGTGATCCAACTTTAAGTGACTAAGAGTTTTTCAAACTGTGCCTTTTCAGGATCTGATCTATTCCTCCTTTTTCTTTAGCTTCAGACATTATCCTATAAGCATAGTTTCCAAACAACATATCTTAAAGCTGATGAATTGTCATTTGATAGAGATGTTGATATGGGCTCTAGTGTCTGACCCTACTGTAGACTATATATAAAGTTGCTACCCGAAGAATAAGTCTGGATGTGATTTCTGGAGGACTTCATGAAGATAGCTATCTGAGTCACATGCTCAATTCTAGAACCAAGCTTATCCTTAGGAAAGTACTCAACATTCATAAGTCAGGTAGATAAAATTGAACTTTCAGTGAACTATGAAGGAAAGCACTCTAAGTAGAAGAGCAATTTTCTCTGTCAAGGAGAAAAATTAATGGTGATTTTTCATTGTTTTTCAGTTATTGGCATATATCCTAGGATGACATTAGCTAATCATTGGAGACAAAATCCATGAGGGCTAAACTCTTACATGTAGGGTGGAATGGTCTATATCAGACTCTCCAGTAATTGGCTAGCATTAGTTACCAGCAGTGTGCTGAATTCTGGACATACAGATTGTAGGAGTTACTTGCATATGGATGATGGTTAAAACCATGGGTATGAGTGAGACTGCCTATGGAGAATGTCTAGAGCAAAGGGGGAAAGCAGAGCGAGTCTATAAGAAAACTCTGTTGGAAAGTAACATTTAATTGATGAACAGGAGAAAAGGTACTAAAGAGATTAGGAAAGAACAATCATGATAGGCATAAAGAGAAAGAAGATTGTGATGCTACGGATATCAAGGGAAGCATTTCAAAATGAAGGGAGGTGTCAGCAGGGTCAGAGGCTATAGAGAAGTCAAGTAATAACTCAAAATAATGACTCAAGCTATGACAATTTAGATTAGTCAATTGGTTACCCCAAAGTAGAATTATAGGGACATATGTCATAGTGTAATGGTATGAGCAGTTACAAATGGGTGAGAAAATGCATATCATATCTGAGGAAAGAACATTTGTAAGATTAGGGATTAAAGTTGGTAGAGGGTTTTGATAATGGTAAATATTTGAAAAATGACTAACAGTCACTGTCCTGGGCTCTGGGAGTAAAGCAATGAACAAAACAGATGAAGTTCCTGGACTCTTGGGACTTATACTCTTGGAAAAGAGGGATAAAATTATTTTTAAAAATTTGTCAGACAATGAATTGGCAATTGAATATATGTATCTTGAATTCACGTCGAGATATATGTATATCTTGATCTTTAAAGAGGTCAGGCTGGAAATATAAATTTGAAGGTAATCATCCTATAGCTGTTATGTATAGTTGTGGAACTGAGTGAGTCCAGTTAAGTAGTGTGCTTGAATAGAAAAGATAAGAATATGAAGGGCTGAGCCTTATCTCTTTGCCTTTAGAAATCTGGAAGGAGAAGAAATATCATGGAATGAGAATGAAATGATGTGGGCAATAAAGATGGAGGGGTCCCAGGAGTGGATACTGAGGGAAGTGTTTTGAGGAGGAGGAAGTAATAAACAGTGTCAAATGATGTTAATAGGTTCAGTGAAACAGAAGTTCAGAACTGACCATTGAAATTTGAGACTTTGGCCAATATTGGAGTTGGTCAGAAGTAAATAATTTGGGTTAGGAACAACGTACAGGGCCTGCTTGATATTGGAAACTACATATTTGAATTGTTTTCTCCAGTGTGCCTCACTTATGCATGTGTAAAGGTGGAGAAGGCAAATTTTAGGATTTGTGCAAGATTGGTGGTTTTGTGGGAAAGAAGCATAAGAAGACAATAGAACTGAGGGAACTGATGAAATATTAATTTATTAACCTAATGAGATTGACAGCATGATCTAGTTTGTAAAAGGAAGAGAGTGAAGCAAAGAATGTTAATATATTGGCATAAAGTAAAGAAGTTAAGATGCTTGTGTTATCAATAAGGTCAAAGAGTAAGTGCTATGAGAGTGAGATTGCTGAAAGGATAAAATATTGTGGTTAGAAAGTAGGATAATAGAGTTACGATTTTCAAAGATGTAGCAGTTTTTTCTTGTTTTTTTTCTGAACTTTTATTGGAATATAGTTGATTTACCTTGTTGTGTTAGTTTCTGCTGTACAGCAAAGTGAAGCAGTTATACATATACATATATCCACTCTTTTTTAGATTCCTTTCCCATATGGGCCATTACAAAGTATTGAGAAGATTTCCCTGTGCTATATAGTAGGTACTTATTAGTTATCTATTTTACATATATTGTGTATATGTCAATCCCAATCTCCCAATTTATCTCTCTCCTACACTTTTCCCCCTGGTAACCATAAGTTTGTTTTCTACATCTGTGACTATATTTCTGTTTTGTAAATAAGTTTATTTGTATGATTTTCTAAGATTCCACTTATAAGCAATATCATATAATATTTGACTTTCTGTGTCTGATGACTTCACTCAGTCTGATAATATCTATGTCCATGTTGCTGCAAATGGCATTATTTCATTCTTTTTTATGGCTGAGTAATATTCCATTATATATATATATA
>NW_006793272.1:3162810-3204162 GCF_000442215.2 Lipotes vexillifer
TATATATATATATATATATATATATATATATATATACCACATCTTCTTTATCCATTCCTCTGTTGATGGACATTTATGTTGCTCCATGTCCTGGCTATTGTAAATAGTGCTGTAATGAACATTGGGGTGCATGTATCTTTTTGATACATACTGTTCTCCATAGTGGCTATAACAATTTACATTCCCACCAACAGTGTAGCAGGGTTCCCTTTTCTCTACACCCTCTCCAGTGCTTATAGTTTGTAGAATTTTTTATGACGGCCATTCTGACCAGTGTGAGGTGATACCTCATTGAAGTTTTGATTTGCATTTCTCTAATAATTAGTGATGTTGAGCAGCTTTTCATGTGCTTTTTGGCCATCTGTATGTCTTCTTTGGAGAACTGTCTGTTTAGGACTTCTGCCCATTTTTGATGGAGTTGTTTGTGTTTTTTTGATATTGAGCTACATGAGCTGTTTGTATATTTTGGAGATTAATCTCTTGTCAGTCACTTCATTTGCAGATATTTTCTCCCATTCTGTGGGTTGTCTTTTCATTTTGTTTATGGTTTCCTTTGCTGTGCAAAACTTTTAGGTTTAATTAGATCCTATTTGTTTGTTTTTATTTTCATTAAATAAATTAAAATTAAAATTAAATTTCATTTAATTTTCATAGGAGGTGGATCTAAAAAGATCTTGCTGCAATTCAATTTATGTCAGAGAGTGTTCTGCTTGTTTGCCTCTAAGAGTTTCATAGTATCCAGCCTTACATTTAGGTCTTTAATCCATTTTGAGTTTATTTTTGTATAGGGTGTTAGGGAATGTTCTAATTTCATTCTCTTTCATGTAGCTGTCCAGTTTTCCCAGCACCACTTATTGAAGAGGCTCTCTTTTCTTCATTGTATATTCTTGCTTCCTTTGTCATAGATTAGGTGACCATATGTGTGTGGGTTTATTTCTGGACTTTCTATCCTGTTTCATTGATCTATATTTCTTTTTTTATGCCAGTACTATACTGTTTTGATGACTGTAGCTTTGTAGTATAGTCTGAAGTCAGGGAGCCTGATTCCTCCAGCTCTGTTTTTCTTTCTCAAGATTGCTTTAGCTATTTGGGGTCTTTTGTGTTTCCATACAAATTGTAAAAATTTTTGTTCTAATTCTGTGAAAAATGCCATTGGTTATTTGATAGGGATTGCATTAAATCTGTAGATTGCTTTGGGTAATATAGTCATTTTGAATGAAGATAAAGTCCAGGGGATGGTCACAGACTTCAGTATCTGAAACAGAGTATAGGGGAAAGGTACTGAGGTTGAAGGGTGGGCAGTGAACTATGGTGCTGTGAAGTTGGGTGTGTCATCCAAAATGAATGTAAAAGTCACCCAGAATTATAGCAAGATTTGATATGCAGAGGAAGATTATGAACTGAGCAGCAACATGTTCAATGAATCTTGGGGTTGTATTAGGGACCCTGGAAGTCTAATTTCTTCTAACACAATCTTTGATATCACTGTCCTTTTTTTGCTCTATATTTCCAAAAGAAGTTGTATCATAGTTTTGTGTTGTATCGATACATGCCTATCACTCTTTGAAAGGTGAGTTTTTCATTCTGTAAGCTCATGTCCTTTGGTTCTTCAAAAGAATTGGAATAATTTAATACTGTTTTCTGTATTGTTTCCTTTTTCTGTATTGTTTTCCTTTGGTTGGGTGAAATACATTCTTGATGATTTCTCAAGGTAGGATGCAGAGGAGGTAAATTTTTGAGACCTTGCATGTTTGAAACAATAATCATTTGACATTCATACTTGATTGATAGATTTTGCTGGGTATAGAATTTTAAGTGGAAAATTATTTTCCACTTGATTTGGCATTGCTCCAAAATCTTTTAGTTGACACTGGTAGTTCTGTGGTCCAAAGCAATTCTGATTTTCCACTCCTTTGACATGACTTGTCTTATTTATAGACGTTTTTATGATTCTGTCTTTATTTACAGTGTGCTGAAATTCAGTGAAGTGTCTGGGTCTGGACCTCTTTTCATTCATTTGATGCAGAAGAGAGACATATGATAAGCCCTTTTAATTTAATCACCAACCATGTCCTTCAGTTATGGGAAATATTTTTGGAGTAGCTCTTTGATACTTTCTTCCCTCCTGATTTTCCATTCTTTCTTGCTAGAACTTGTCAGACTTCTTGGATTGATCCTATAATTTTTGTATAGTGCTTTACCTTTTATTTCCTTTTCTCTAAGGAGGCAGTGTAGTAGTTATATATATGAGCATTTACTCTGAATCTAGACTGCCTGCATTCTAAATCTAGCTGCAGTATTTACTAGGTTTTGACTTTGGACAAGTTACCTATACTCTCTGTAACTCATTTTTCTCATATAGGAAATTAATAATGTCTATCTTACAGTTTGTTGTGAAGAGAAAATGAATTAATACATGTGAAGTGTTCAAAACAGTACCTGACAAATTATAAGAGCTATATAGAATTTGCTATTATCATTGTAATTATTAATTTATTGCTTGGATTTTTTTTTTGGTTCTACCTTCTGTATGTGTGCTCAACTTCTCCTTTCACCTCTTTTGAAATTTTTAATTATGGATATTGTTTAATTTCCAAGATATTTTTCTTGTTCTCTCATTCCTCTTTTTATATTGCACCCTGTCTGTTTTTTCATGGACATTAAATCTTCTGTCTGTTTCAAGTGTTAATTAGAGGGTTTAAAACTTTTTTTTTCTTATACTTTCTTGAATAGTCTCTGTCCCTTTTTGTTTCCTATTTCTGTTTGTTCATTTTGGCCTGTGTGTCACATTGGAGGTTGTGGTCAAATGTCTGGTCATTCTTAGCTCTCCACTTATGTTTAAGAGTGAAAAGAGAGCTGTCAAGCTATTTGAAAGCTCTTTGTTCTTCTGTTAGTTAACTGGTAACATTCACTGCAGAGTGATTGTACAGAGACGTGGGTATGGAGGGTGCTCCTGATTTGTATATGTATGAGGTTTTTAATGTGTGAGGTTTTGTCCCTCTGGGGAGGTACTGGTTCTTCAGAGATGAATTCTTTCATCTCTTGCCTGGTTGCTTGTGTTTGGAGAGCCAGAAAGAGTCTGGGCATCTCAATGATCAGTATGAAAACTTTTATTTAATCCCATTGTTTTAAAAAAAAAAGTTTTTTTCTTCCACCTGCCACTTTACTTGATATCACTGGAGGCTGCCTTTAATTCTTCCAAAGAATAGATACCTGGTCACCTACTAAGGTGAAGAAGGGGCCCTGGAAGTCTAACTTCTTCTTATACAGTCTTTAAATAATTCTTTTTTTTGTTCAGTGCTTCCTCCCCCATCATCTTTTGAGGTGTCTTGAACTCCTGAGCCTTTTCCAAGTTCCAGGTGTTGCATTAATTTGCTTCTCACTAGCACCACCTCTGTTGGCCTTTAACATTACTTTTATCAGCTTTGTTCAGTCAACATTTCTCCATTTTCTATCTTTCAAAAATCTGTTAATATTTCTTATCAAGTTTCATCTTCTTTCATGTTTTCTTTGTCCTTATGGGTTTATGCCTTTTTTAAAAAATCACTCATAGTGTTTAAGGGCACAGGTTCTAGAACTGAACTCTGGGTTTGAATCCTTATAGTGCCATATTACCATTAAGAGGTCATAAGCAATTTACTTACCTTGTCTGGGTCTCTGTTTCTTCTCATTTATTTTCTTGTTGAAAACTAGGGATAATAAAAGCACCTATATTGTAGGATTTAGTACATGTAAAGTACTTGGAACAGTGTCTGGCACAAAGTACCTGATCAATAAATAGCAACTGGAATTAATATGAACACTATTAAATTATTATTATCATTTTTTAGGAATTTCAGGTGACAACGGAGATTAAACACATGCATTCAATTGAGTTATTCTGTTATTCTCTGTTATTCTGTTATTTTCTACTCTTCTGAACTTATCAGCTTCATCCTAATGATTTTCCTTATAGTCACAAGATGGCTACAGCAGTTCCATATATCTCATACAGATATGACAGTGTCCAGAGGGAGAAAGGGGACCATGCCATTGGTGTCTTCTGAGGAATAAGGAAATATGTCTCAGAAGCTCCCAACAAATCTTCACTAATGTCTCATTGGCCACAATTTATGATTCCCTTAAACCAAACACTGGCAATGAGAATAGGACGACAACAGTTGGCCTAGATTGATCAAGATTTATGCCTGGGGCTAATAATAGAATCCTTAGCCCTTAAGTCATGTGGGGAAGGAGTGCAAACATGAAATAAATTGTGTCTTTTCAAGAAAAAAGAGGGGGAAGTGGATATTTGCAGATAACCAACTACTGCAGAGAAAGTTATTCTCTAAGCCATTCTGAAAAGTCACAAATGTTGAGTATACTTCAAGTAAAATTAAGATCTATAGTTTTGATGAGCATATAGTTTGCTTTGACGAGCAAAAACATAGTTTTGATGAGGAAAGAAAAAGTTGATTTCCCCAGTGATTCCTTGTCTAGTAAGTATTTCTGCAATGTCTAATACTAGGCTTATTGGCATCCAAATCAAATTTCTATTGCAACTTAAAACTTGCTTATCATAGTTTTGCATGTAGCCAGTTTCATAATTCAGACCCTAATAAAAATATATAAATTTCCCCAAATTAACTACTTCCTTCCTCTTTAGGCATTATGTATGAGAGAAATGAAAGCTGTGTAAAAGAAATATAACCATATTTTACAATCAGAAGTGAATGGCAGTTCAGTTTCTTGACTTCTACCTACACCCAAAGAGTATCTGAGTAAAAGTACGAGTCCCTTTCCTGACTTCCTATCTTCCTGAGTCTTTAGAAAATGAGTTATAATTCTTCAGTTTGCCTTATGCACTTTAGTGAGCTAATTGCAGCAACACTTTACAATTAAGCCTGCTTAAAAATCAAACTGTGTAAGTTGTGATAAGCCTGCTGGCAATGAAGAGGCAGTGAGATGGATTATCAGATGCTCACAGGACTTTTTGAAGTTTGCAGAGTCACATCTGTTTCTGCTGTACTTTGGTATTTTTCCTTTCATTGTGGAAGCTCTTTGTGTCCCTGTTCACTTGCAGATATGCAAATGAACCTTATCCAACCATAGTTTCTGGGATGGAAATTCTCCAGGCAGATATACAACAAGGAGTCATGGTATATTCACCTTCAAAGCTGAAAAAATGTATTCTAAAATTCATAAGTAAACTTTCAATTTTGGAGGGATACAATGAAAGCTTATGCTATGTTTCAGAGTGTTTCAGATTGGAAAGAGGTGAAACATTTTTCCACTATGGAATGCACTGATAAGAATAAAAATAGTACCTCTAAAAATGTCCAATAAAACCTTGAATATTCTTTCTTTGAGTTTTCCACTTTTTCTTCATTCAAGTTTTCTAAAAATATTCATATAATTCAGCACTAGAAGCACATAATCAGAAAGACATAATCTGCAAAGATATTATTCTTTGACACGGATACTTTATCAGCGTTAAAGATTAAAGTGTTTTTTAATGAAAATTTTGTTAATCCACATGTAGACTAGGTTCTATGGTTATCACTCATAGTTGAGTCTGCCATTTTAGATGGATTTGGAGTTAAAAATAAGAGAAATGATAGATAATTGTGGCATCAGAAGAACATCATAAGCATTTCTACAACTAAAGTAAGAGAATCAACCAAATACATTCCTTCATATAGACTTGATATTCACTGACACTGTGTCAAACCCCCAAGCCATCAGAAGATAGTTAATTATTTTATCTCATAAACACTACACACATGACCCCATTAAATTTAATTGACTAGAACTTTGAATTTATCTAACTATTAATACATGTAGGAAATTTTAGTTCTCTACCGTTTGTTGAAATTTATCACTAGAGATTATGATAGATTGGTTTTATTAGCTGTATGTTCAGTCCTGGACACATTATTATAAGAAACTAAGCCTATGCTGATTTATTATTCAGTTGTATGCACTGGAGAGCTGTATGCTTGTGTACAATCAATTAACCAAAGCACATTTGCAAAGTGCTATATGTCTAAGCACTTTGTGTTAGTGTGAAGTGTTAAGTTAAGCAAGTTAGAGAAGAGTTAGAATACATGATCCTTATTCCTAATTCCAGGTTAGACCTCTTTGAGAGAAGTACAGTGTCTGGAATGTAATCAATAGTTTCTTTCAACTACAGGATGAGTAGCTTATATGTGAAAACTGGGTTCATTTCTGGTTGTCACACTAGGAAAATTCATCTAGATGCTAGAACTGTGTATGTAGAATAAAGAAGACCTCAGAAGGTGAGAGTTGTCATTGGCATGTGTGAAAGAAAGATTGTACTTGTTTTGTGTGATAGAGAATATGACTGGGACCAAAGAGTAGGTAGATGTTACACAGAAAAATAATTCTTTTTATTTTAAGAACTTTTTTTTTTCTAACTGCATCTGTTGTGGAGGGTTGAGTTAATCATACTCCTCAGTTGATGGCACACTGACACCATTGCTGCTTGCAAGGGCCATACTTGTTTGTTTTTACCTATTTCCATTTCTCATCCCCCCAAGTAATTGTTCTAATCTTTTAATGTTTGTCGGCTTATCAAATGTATTTTGTTTGTTTGTTTTTGTTTTCTGTTTTTGTTGTTTTGTCCTCGTGTATCTTTAGTTTACATAAATGGTATTGAGATAGAGATCTATTTAGTTTTCTTTTTCATTTGATATGTTTTTTAAGCTCTAATTT
The DNA here is from genome assembly GCF_000442215.2 of Lipotes vexillifer. Lineage (NCBI taxonomy): Eukaryota > Metazoa > Chordata > Mammalia > Artiodactyla > Lipotidae > Lipotes > Lipotes vexillifer. The sequence continues at coordinate 3,169,525 of NW_006793272.1, forward strand.
TCTGCATGTATATCTATTTTGTCATTTCTAAATGATACATAATCTCCATAATGTACATCCAACACATTTTACCTATCAAACACCAAGTGATGAATATCACAATCACCTTAACAACATTGAAGATAATAACTTTGGACATTACCCTTTTGTACTTACTTTTGTGAGAGCATATATCTTGGGTTACACAGTGTCCATATACTTAGTTTGACTGAATTGTTCCATATTGCTGTCAAGTATAGCTCCTTATAAGAACAGTGCATGACAGATCCTGGAGTGCAGGGGTTAGCAAACTTTATCTGTAAAGGACTTGATAGTAAATGTCTCAGGCTTTTCAGGCCACATAAATTCTTTTTCTAAAAAATTGAGGTATAGTTGGTTTATAATATTTGAAATTTTCCAAATAATTTTAGAAAATTTATTTCTCTACCATTTGTTGAAATTTATCACTTGAAATTATGATAGATTGGTTTTATTAGATGTATATCCACTAGTAAGTATCAGGTGTACAACAGAGTGATTCACAATTTTTAAAGGTTATACTCCACTATATTTAAAATGAGATATTGGCTATATTCCCTGTTTCTGTACTGTTGTGTGTTTATTTTATGCATAGAAATTTGTACTTCTTAATATGCTAGTCCTATCCTGTGCTTCCCCTTTTCCCTCTCCCCACTGGTAACCACTAGTTTGTTCTCTATATCTGTGAGTCTGTTTCTCTTTTGTTATACTTACTAGTTTGTTGTATTTTTAGATTCCACATATAAATGGTATCATACAGTATTTGTCTTTCTCTGACTGACTTCACTAAACCTAACACTCTCTACATTCACCCATGTTGTTTCAAATGGCAAAATCTCATTTTTTTCATGGCTGAGGGGTAATCCATTGTATATATATACCACATCTTCTTTATCCATTCATCTGTTGATGGACACTTAGGTTGTGCCCATGTCTTGGCTATTGTAAACAATGCTGCTATGAACATTTGGGTATGTGTATCTTTTCAAATTAGTGTCTCTGTTTCCTTGGATATATACCCAGGAGTGGAATTGCTGGATCATGTGGTAGTTCTATTTTTACTATTTTGAGGAACCTCCATACTGTTTTCTGCAGTGGCTACATCAATTTACATTCCCACCAACAATGTGCAAGGGTTCCCTTTTCTCCCCATCCTCTCCAACATTTGCTGTTTGTGGTCTTTTGTTAATAGCCATTCTGACAGGTGTGAGGCAATATCTCATTGTGGTTTTGATTTACATTTCCCTGATGATTTAGCAATGTCCAGCATCTTTTCATGTGCTTATGTCTTCTTTGGAAAAATGTCTATTCAGGTCTTCTGTCCAGTTTTCAATCAGGTTGTTTGTTTGGGTTTTTTTTTTTTTTTTTTTTGATGTTGAGTTGTATGAACTGTTTATATATTTTGGATATTTACCCCTTATTGGTTATATAATTTGCAACTATTTTCTCTCATTCAGTAAGTTGTATTTTGTCTTTTGTTGATGGTTTCCTTTGCTATGTAAAAGCCTTTAAGTTTAACTAGGGCCCGTTTGTTTATTTTTGCTTTTGTTTCCTTTGCCTGAAGAAACAGATCCAAAACAATATGCTTTTGACATAAATCTGTTATTTATGTCAAAGTGTTTTGCCTATGTTTTCTTCTTGGACTTTTATGGTCAGGTCTTACATTTAGGTCTCTAATCCACGTTAATATATTTTTGTATATGGTATGGTAAAATATTCTAATTTCATTCTTTTACATGTAGCTGTCCAGTTTCCCAGCGCCACTTATTGAAGACACTCTCTTTTCTCCATTGTATATTCATACCTCTTTTGTCTTAGATTAATTGACCATATAAGCATGGGCTTATTTCTGAGCTCTCTATTCTGTTCCATTGTTCAATGTTTCTATTTTTGTTCCAGTAACATATTGTTTGGATTACTGTAGCTTTGTAGTGTAGTCCAAAGACAGTGAGCATGATACCTCCATCTCTGTTCTTCTTTCTCAGTATTGTTTTGACTCTTTGGGGTCTTCTGTGTTTCCATACAAATTTTTAAATTATTGGTTCTAGTCCTATGAAAAATTCCATTGGTATTTTGATAAGGATTTCATCAAATCTGTAGATTACCTTGGGTAGTATGGTCATTTTAACAATATTCTTCCAATCCACAAACACAGTATATCTTTCCATCTATTTGTATCATCTTCAATTTCTTTCATCAGTGTCTTATAGGAATTGCTGGATTAAAATTATATATTGTATATTCAAAAATAAATTTAGTTTATATTTTCAAAGAACCAGCTTTTACTTTTATTGATCTTTTCTATTGTTTTTGTAGTCTCTATTTCATTTATTTCTGCCCTTATTATTTTTATTTATTTCCTTCTATGAACTTTGGGTCTTTTTGTTCCTTTTTTTCTAGCTCCTTAAGTGTAGGGTTAGAATGTTTGAGATTTTTCTTGTTTCCTGAGTCCTTATAAACTTTTCTTGTTTCCTTGTATCCTTATAAACTTCCCTCTTAGAACTGCTTTTGCTATGTCCCAAAGATTTTGGATTATTGTGTTTTTTTCATTTGTCTCCAAGTATATTTTGATTTCCTCTTTGATTTCTTCTGTGACCCATTGGTTGTTTACTAGCATATTGTTTAGCCTCTTTTTATTTGTGTTTATTGCAATTTTTTCTTGTGGTTGATGTCTGGTCTCATGGTGTTGTGGTCAGAAAAGATGCTTCATATGATTTCAGTTTTCTTCAATTTTCTGAGGCTTGTTTTGTGACGTAGCACATGATCTCCTGGTGAATATTCTATGTGCATTTGAAAAGATTGTGTATTCTGCTAATTTTGGATGGAATATTCTATGTATACCTGTTAGGTTCATCTGGTCTAATGTGTCTTTTAAAGCCAGGGCTTCCTTATCGATTTTATGTTGGATGATTTGTCCAATGATTTGTCCATTGATCTAAGTGGGGTGTTAAAGTCTCCTATTATGTCCATGTCTCCCTTTATGTCTGTAAATATTTGCTTTATGTTTTTAGGTGCTGTTACATTGGATGCATATATATTTACAATTTTTATACCTTCTTCTTAGATTGATCCCTTGATCATTATGTACTGTCCTTCTTTGCCTCCTGTAATATTTTTTATTTTAAAGTCTAGTTTGTCTGATATAAGTATTGCTACCCCAGCTTTCTTTTGATTTCCATTTACATGGAATAGATTTTTCTTTTTCTTTCTTTTCTTTCCTTTTTTTTTTTTTGGCTGCACCACATGGCATGCAGAACTTCCCTGACCAGAGATCAAACCTGGAATAGCTTCTTCCATCTCTTCACTTTCAGTCTGTATTTGTCTCTAGATCTAAAGTGAGTTCTTTTGGCAACATATATAAGGGTTTTTGTTTGTTTGTTTGTTTCCATTCAACCACTCTATATTTTTGCTTGGAGCATTTGGTCCATTTACATTTAAAGTAATTATTGATATGTTCTTATTGCCATTTTGTCAATTGTTTTGGAGCTGTTTTTGTAGTTCGTTTTGTTCCTTCTCTTTTGTTCTCTTCTCATGATTTAATGACTATCTTCAGTGTTATGTTTGATTACTTTTTCTTTTGTGTGTGTAATCTATTACAGATTTTTGGCTTATGGCTACCATGAGGTTTTTGTATAGCTGTGTGTGTGTGTGTGTGTGTGTGTGTGTGATTTTTAAGTTGCTAATCTCTTAATTTCAAATGCATTTTAACAAGGCTGCTTTTGTACTCTCCTCTTTTCATGATTACTGTTCTTGACATATTTTATGTTTTATTGTTTTGTGTATTTCTTAACAGCTTATTGTGAGTATAGATAATTTTACTACTCTTGTCTTTTAACCTTCCTACTAGCTTTGTGCATGGAAAATTTACTAACTTTACTGATGAACTTTTTCCTTTCATAATTCTCGTGTTTCTAGTAGTGGCCTTTCTTTTTCACTTAGAAAAGTCCCTTTAACATTTCTTGTAAAGCTGGTTTGTTGGTGCTGAACTCTTTTAGCTTCTGTTTGTCTGAAAAACTTTTGATTTCTCCATCAAATCTGAATAAAAGCCTTGCTTTGTAGAATATTTTTGGCTGTAGTTTTTTCCCTTTCATCACTTTAAATATTAATATACTGTGTCACTCCCGTCTGGCTGCAGAGTTTCTGCTGAAAAGTCAGCTGATAGCCTTATGGGAGTTCCCTTTTATGTTATTTGTTACTTTTCCCTTTCTGCCTTTAATATTCTTTCTTTATCTTTAATTTATGCCATTTTAATTATAATGTGTTCCTCTTTGGGTTAATTCTCTATGGGACTCTGCACCTCCTGGACTTGGATGGCCATTTTTTTTCCTAGTTTAGGGAAGTTTTTGGCTACTATGTCTTCATATATGTTCTCAGACCCTTTATCTCTCTCTTTGTCTTCTGGGACCCCCATAATGGAAGTATTAGCACATTTGATGTTGTCCCAGAAGTCTCTTAAACTATCCTCATTTTTTTTCATTCTTTTTTTTTCTTTTTTGTGTTCAGCATCATTGATTTCCTCTACTCTGTCTTCTAGCTTGCTAATCTATTCCTCTGTATCATTTAGTCTACTGTTGATTCCTTCTAGTATATTTTTTATTTATATTATTGTATACATCTCTGTTTGGTTGTTCTTTATATTTTAGAACTCTTTGTTAAAAACTTCTAACTTCTTCTTTGCATCCATTCTCCTCCTGAGTTCTTTGACTTCTAACTTCTTCTGTGCATCTATTTTCCTCTTGAGTTCTTTGATCATCTGTACAATAATTTCCCTGAACTCTTTCTTGGCTAGATTGCCTATCTCCTCTTCACTTAGTTCCTCTTCTGGGGTTTTGTCCTTCATTTGGACATGTTCCTCTGTCACCTCATTTTGCCTAACTTGTTATTTTTATTTCTATGTATCTGGTAGGTTGGTTACGTTTCCTGAAATTGGAGAAGTTGCTTTTGTAGGAGACATCCTATGTGTCCCAGCAGCTCACTCCCCTCTCATCACCAAAGCTCTATGTTCTAGGGTTGTCTCCTTATGGGCTTCTATGTCCTTTTGTGTGGCAGACAGACTACTGTGGGCAGTCTGGTAGGCTTCTTAGGCTCCTGGTCCAGTTGGTAGCCAGGCCCTGCCTTGTGCAGAGGTTGCCGGTCACTGTTTGATGGAGCTGGGTCACCATGCAGCTGGCTTCACAACCCCAGGGGACCCTGGGGCTAGTGTTGGATCACTGGTGGGTGGAGTTAAGGTCCAGGAGATCCTGGGGCTAGCGCCCACCCACTGGTCAATGAATCCAAGTTCTGCAGCTAGTGCTGGGCCCCTAGTGGGCAGAGTTGGGTCCTATGTTCTGGATGCAGGGCTCAGGGGTCCCAGAGCTGATGTTGGACCACTGGTGGGTAGGCTCAGTTCCTGACAGCTGGCCGCAGGGTCCAGGCTGTCCTGAAGCTTGTATTGGCCTGCTAGAGCATAGCGGTAGGGCTCAGCATGTCCGCAAGACATAAAGTTTCTGTTACATACACTCTTGTTCTTTTTCTTGTTCTTATTTTTTTTTTTTAAATCACCCATCAGAAATGTAAAAACCCCTCTTGTTGACTATTCAGAATTGGGCAAGGACTTCATTTGTTCCTTGGTTATTCAGAGACCTGATCTACTCTCACATCCTTGAAAACATGTGGCAGATTATTCACTATTCTGGCTTTGGTCACTGTAATGGATGTAAACTGAGAACTCACCATTTTAAGTTCACTTCTCTGATTATTAATCAGTTAAATAAACTCTTCAATTATTTGTTAATACTTGAATTTCCTCATCAGTAAACCTCCAATTTGAATAATTTTCTCAGTTTCTATTGTGATTTCTATAGTTTTTTTTTTGCTAATTTTCAGTAGTTTCTTATATATTTGATATTATTAACTTTCAGTTTTAGGCACCTTAATTAACTTTTTTCCAATCAGTTATCTCTTCATTAACACTATCCATACTGTCTTTTATTGAACAGAAATGCTTAATTTTGATGGATTTTAACAACTTTGTAATAATCTGAAGCATAAATAGATGGAAGGAACCACCACAAAAGATAGTGAGTTTCTGAGAACTGAAGTGTTTCTGAAAAGGCTGAATAGCCATTTGACATTAATGTTATATTGTAATGTTTCAGATATTGGGTGTGTATGTGGACTAGATTATTAAGACCTATTTCAACCCTAAGATTATTTGATACACACGAAGCAGTCTGAGAAAAATATTTGGAAATGATAAGATTTGAGAGATAGAAGGGATATTAGTGATTCATCTAATTTACACTTCTCATTTTCCATGGTAAGAAACAGAGGTAGAATAGTGGAGGTGCTTGCTCAAATTTCCCACAGTTAGTTGGTATCAGAGGCTGGACCAGAATTTCCTGCTTCACAGTCCACTGCACTTTCCATTATCTAAAGATAAATTCTAAATTAGATGGTTCAGCCGTAAACACTGTAGGTGGTTCCAGAGGTGGGAGGATGTCACAGAGGTAGAAAAAGTATGCAGAAAGAGGTATCTACAAGTTTCCCTAGGACTGACTGGTTTATGGTAAATGCTAATGTTACTTACTGCTAATGATTTATAATTTATTTTGTTGTCATTTACAGAAATTATTATAAAGTCATTTTCGAATTATGTGTCCTCCAAATTATTATATTTTTCCCATGCACCACCCACCACACAAATGGTACTATCTCTTCCATCTAATACCAAATACTAAATACCACTGTGCCTTTCCAGCTCATCTAGGACTGTGTAATGAACCAGAACATTGCAGAATCCTTAACATTATGCCTCCTAGAGAGCTAATAAGGTGGGGTCCAGCTGCCGTTGCCTGATATGTATAAGTAAGAAAATCAGTCCCATCCCACAGTGTTCAGTAACAAATCCTTTCAATATCTGTGCCCCATTATCTACTCTAATGAAAAAGCTTATGAGAAAACATGGAGTTGTTTAAAGCCTGTGCCACCCTAGGTAAAATCAGCTCATTTGAGTGCAGTCTTATTTAGATCCACATTGGCACTGCTAGAGAAATAGTATCTTTAGACATAGTTTCTTCTCGTTCCAAAGATTGCAGACTTTTGAGGTTTTACATATTGATAGATCACAAAATAAGATAATGGGACCCTTTCTATGTAAGGCTATATCAACTATGCCAGACAACTCTTACACTGTTCTAATGTTTATATATGGTTTTATGGCATTAGAGATTTTTATATTGGTGGAGGATAAGGGACAGGGGGCTGATAGGCTGGAATTTATAGGTATATATATATATATATATATATATATATATATATATATATATCAGGAGTTTAGTTAAGATGCTCCAAGTTTTCTTCCTCAATAGGAATGTTCCCACAGCTAGCATATTTCCTTTTTTGAGCACAGTGGGAGATTTCCAGTTTTCTCTGAGGACTTTTCCAGACTTGACAGATAAGTAGAAGGGTACAAAGGCCACTTTTACAATCTTTGCTGTACTTCTTCTCTCTTATCTATCTCCCTCTGCAATGCGTCTCATGCTCCTGCACAAAAGTATATATTGGATGAAACTTGAATATCCCAACTGTCCTGACAAGATATTCAAGGGCTGGCCAAGTTCAGAGTGACCGAGAAGAGTTCTTTATACTATGTGTTCTCATTTCTTAGTGTTGTCTGCTTTTAACTTGGGGACTGGCTGCCATGTTGAAGGTATTTCTGTTCCCTTTTCTTTCCCCACATAGAGTACTATTCTGCGATTGAATAGCTTTCCTCCCCACCCCTTCCCGTAGCACTACACCTTCTTCAATTATACTCTTTCTCTTTGCTGTTTAGCCTGGAAACACAATTTAAACACCCTACTTATTTCTCTGCAAGAACATATTCCCTGCTTGAATGGAGAGGAGATGAGAAAAGGGAGGGTAGGAGAATGAAAGGGTCTGTCTTCATTTTACCTTCCTTAGGCATCAAATGGCCTATATGAGAAGTCCTAGCTAGAAAGCAATGCAGATGTGTACACTGTCATCTCCCTACAGTGGTTGAACAATTTTAACTTGGGTCCATTTCCTTTCTAGAAGCTCAATAAGCTAATAAGTAAACAGCAATTTCTGTAGTACGGTGAAGTTACACAAGCAAATGAACCCCTCAGGGTCACTCAGACCACTTCCACTGTAGCACATGGTTGACCTAAACCCTCTCATTTTACTCTCCTCAAGTAGAGGGTCCACCAACTTGTCATTGTCCCCCATACTCTCTTTTAGGTTTCCAAATCCCAGCTCCAGCTCATCACAAGTATAGGTGAAGCCTAGATAAATATTAAGATGATGACCAGAGACACAGTAGACACGTACTTCAAGAAAGGCAGAATAGGGTACCGATACAGAACATAATCACTTGCTGGTACTATAATGAATTAATATAAGATGCTAATTAGGCGAGTAGTAAAATATTAGTTGTGCTAAACATGACTCCTGCAGATTACCTCTCTGTATACTTTTAATCTATAACCTTAGGGGAAAACTAGAGATAAGGAGATAACACATTCATTGAGGTACAGTGGTGTAATAACTAGAAATCCTAAATAAAACAGAAGTGACCCCTTTTACTTGTGGTAAAATATTAAATTGGTATATAAAACTTTGAAAAATATGGTGCTTGCCAACCATCCCTAGTAAGAATACATATTACTGTTCCAACAGTTCACAATGCTTTTCTTATCAGTATATAACTTGTACAAAAATTCTATGTCTCACTGTTAGGCTTCCTCTCACCATGAGAACTTGCCTGCCCATACTGACATGGTTTTACATATTCATTTATGAACGTGAGAGCAGTTTTTCCCATATTGCAAAAGCTAAAAGAGTATTAGGTGTAGTATCAGTTAGCAAAAGCTAAGAGTATTAGGTGTAGTATCAGTTAGCTATCAAGTAAATTGACCTAGCTCTCAGTATTAAGAGTCTTTTATCACCTATGGGTCTCCTTCTCCAAAGAAAATTAATTTTTTTCTGTCTCTGAGGACAGTAAAGAGACAAATGGTATGAGGAGTCATTGTTGGGAATTCTTTTCATGGGGACATTAAATATAATAATGAACACCTGTGAAAGTGAATCAAACCTTGCTCTAGTGTCTTTCTTATGAAGGTAATGCAACCTCCAGATCAGGGTTTGTCAGTGGTGAAAACTGATGTTTCAATACTCCATTGGATATTTCATGGTATAAAGCATAGAAGTGGTGATTTTCTTCCCCTTTATGAATTCAAATGAAGCCTTAAAGTCCTATCCCTTCCTATTTCAGTGGGCTAATGCTGTGCTTTGGATTCATTAACTCCAAGGTTGACATTTCCACTGACCACAGGCTGGACTTCAGTCTAGAGATATTATCCTACAAAGCAGTACACATTGCTAGCTGCTCATCATGGAAGAAAAGAAAATTTAAAATATTTTATTCAGCCAGATCATTATGTGCTTAGGATGCTCATGGTTACATAAAGCTAGGTGACCTGTACGTTCAGGTCCTTGGCATTGTAATTGTAATGCGGTGCAAATCAAGTATTTATTGGGTACTTAGTGTATCTAGCATTGTAATAATTTTGTTTTCTTTACATAAAACTTGATACAGGCAGAATAGATACAAAGAAGTTTCTGGGTAGAATTCCTTCTTTTAAAATGTTTCCTCCATTTGTCTATTATTCTACTATTGGATCCTTTGTTTTGGATTTTAAAATATGTTGGTTTTCAAATTCTCCAAGGGTAATAAAGAAGCCCCGAATATGGCAATTCGAGCAAGGATCTTAGTTGCGGTTGGTAGGAAACAAAAGCCAGAATTGGAATTGTGATCAGTATAGGACAGTGAGAGAAAGAGTTGTAGTTGTAGAGATATGCACACTAAATGGGAATAGAGGAGGAGGAGGTGGCAACCACTGAGTAGCCTTCTCTACCTCTTACTTTTGCTAATAATTTGCTTTTCATGTGGGATAGAGAAGCTCTATGTAAATTGGTATGATGTTGAGTTAAGGAATGTAAGCTTCCAGAAAAAGCAGATCCAGTTACATTCAAGTTGAGGCAAAAAAAAAAAATGCAAAAAGGAAAAAATCAGGTTTTACTGTCAAATTTGTTGTTTGATTATCTATGCTACCTCTTTTCTCTTTTAACGAGGATGGTGTGAGAAAGTTCAGAATGTTAGTCAATTCTTGAAATATCACTTTGGAAAAAGTATATGCCAAATAGTTCAGAGGAGAGGCACAATTAACAAAAATATCTATAACGCAATGATTGAACACTCTCAACTAGTCTGTCCCTTTTGCTTCTCTCTCCTTCAGGTAAGTCTATGAATAAGAACACTGAAATTGCATGCAGATTTTAGACACTGATGCATAATTTAATAGCAACTCATATTGTTTTTAAACACCAAGTCTCTACTACTAATTTTTTTTCACAGAGAATTCATTCCCATATTTGCCATTTACAGAGAATGCACAAGGTAGCCTCCATTGTAATGATTTTTATGAGGAAATGATAGAAAATATTAAGGAGAAAAGTTCTCATGGGCTTTATTTGTACCAGTCTGTCTATCTGCCTGAGCTCTAACAGTTGAAAACACCAGAAAGTAAGATTGTGAAGGGAGAAAGATATAAAATACAGAGATGATTTCTTTCAGCATACAGTGTAGCCAGAATCTTTGAAAATTGGGAGTAGAAGTAGAGAGGGTCAGATAGCATATTCATGCTTTATGGTTGGCTTAGGGTGGAACAGGTTTTCAAATATGTCATAACAGCATGCCACCACCTGCTAGGATGATGTTACACTGACCTTGAGACAGTCACCACTCTCCCTGCATTGGTAAGTTGACCACCAATATTGTAGTGTAAGGCTCCACCCTAAGCCATTCAAAGTGACTTGACAATACAGATTGGCTGATACTTGAAAGTGGACTGGAATCATAACCTGCTTATTTATTTAATAAAATGATGTCACCTTGAGTGATTATTTTTCACTTAATAATGCTTTATTCAATCTTTCTGTATAATTGAGCCTCATCATTCTCTACTCTTGGAAGAGCTAATTATATGTAGCAGTCATTGCTTTTGGTATTTCTTTGAAGGTACTTGTATAGTACATTTTTAGATTTGTTATCAATGTTTTACATTCCAGAACTATGTGTATTCTGAGTTTATAATATATAGTACTCAGGAGAATGAACTCTTGGGAACATTATGCAATATGGATTATAAGGGACATCTACAGTCTTTCCTCAGTATCTGTGAGTAGATTGGTTCCAGAACCCCTGACAGATACCAAAATCTGCAGATGCTCAAGTTATATTAAATGGCATAGTATTAGTATATAACCTATGTAATCCTCCCGTATACTTTACATCATCTCTAGATTACTTATAGTACCTAATGCACTGTAAATGTTATGCAAGTAGTTGTAAATACAGTGTAAGTGCTATGTAAATATTTGCTGGCATGCAGCAAATCCAAGTTTTGCTTTTTGGAACTTTCTGGGTTTTTTTTCTGAATATTTAAAAATTATTATTATTATTTAAATTTTTATTTGAGTTTAGTTGATTTAAAATGTGTTAGTGTCGGGCTTCCCTGGTGGCGCAGTGCTTGAGAGTCCGCCTGCCGTTGCAGGAGACGCGGGTTCGTGCCCCGTTTCGGGAGGATCCCACATGCCGCGGAGCGGCTGGGCCCGTGAGCCGTGGCCGCTGAGCCTGCGCGTCCGGAGCCTGTGCTCCGCAAATGGGAGAGGCCACAACAGTGAGAGGCCCGCATAACGCAAGAAAAAAAAAAAAAAAAAAGATAAAATGTGTTAGTGTCAGCAGTACAGCCAAGTGAATCAGTTATACATATACATATATCAACTCTTTTTTTAGATTCTTTTTTCTGAATATTCTTGATCTGCAGTTGATTGAGTCTATGGATGCAGAAATCACAGATACTAAGGGCCAACTGTATATCATATTTATTCTTATAGTTTCTGTAAGAAAGTGCTTGTTGTGTAGAAACAACCAGGATAGCTTATAAATATGAATACTTGGAAAAATCCCCAAGATTTGTATTGTTTGATAACTGCCTCCTTATTGTTGATAGGTAAAGGACAGTGTTCTTAGAGCAATGTTAGAGGTTTTGTTTACTCTACTTTAAAATTTAAGAGAACATTCTAGAGAATTAGTCATGAAACATGTGTTGAGCTCTTCCTACATGATGGAAACAAACGATGGGCACACTTTTAAGTAATTAAGAGGGAAGATGTTTTTGAATTTGGAATGAACAGTACAAATGGGAGAGACACCATACAGGGTATCTTGTGCATCAGTGTTTGAAACGGAGGAAGGTTTTCATGAAGTATAGAAATTGGAAGGTCAGAATTAGGTTGTAAGAAGGCTTGAATGTTGAATTAAGCAAAGTGTTTTATCCTATAGTCAGTGGGGAGCCATAGAATATCTTCAGTAATTCACTTTCTTTTAGGAATAAAGCATTCCAGCATTCTGTTTGCTATTATTTAATATGGAATGCAGACATTTATTTGGAAGTGCAATAGTAGTTTTTTTAGCATGACAACGCATGATGATACACAATGTTAAAATTTCTCTATATGAAACCTCATACAAAGAATGAAATTGATTCATGTTTCTTTTTTCTTTATACTTGGGGATGGTGGGGAATATGTGATCTCCATCTTTAGGGATTGATGCTGCTCATTATCACTTACTAACTTTTATTAAATTCCAACAATGTGCCAAGGAAGTGTAAAACATAGAACTTGGCAAGACAGTCCTTGGCATGTTTGATAACAATTGGATGTATTCCATGGTAAATTATAAAACTGTTAATGTCTTTGAGTTGTTTGTTTGTTTCTGTTTTAGTCAGAATCATAAAAGGAACTTGTATCTGAGATTCAGAGCTTTTCGAAGGCAGAAACTATGACATATTCCCTCTACTATTGCCAACACCCAGTACATAATTATATGCCTGACACATATTTAAGGGCTCAAACAGAACTTACAGAATGCTTAAATGAAGGAATGAATAAATGAATGAATATAATATTGATAATGAATATAATGAATAAATGAATATTCTGAACTTCTGTGATCCTCTCCAATGTGATTTCACCACCTTTCCACCTCAGTCATCCATTGGCACTTGTACATTTTTATCATTTAATGCAATGCATGATCCTGGAATGGGTCCTTGTCAAGGAAGGAGACATTAGGAGGAAAACTAGTGATATCAGAGTAATATCTTCAGATTAGATCATAGAATTGTATCAGTACTAGTTTTGTGACTTTTGATAATTATACTTTGATTACTTAAGATGTTAGCTTTTACAAAATCTGGATAAGGGTACACAAGACTTATTTTTATTATTTTTGCAATGTTTGTGAAAGTCTCAAATTATTTCAAGATAATATTTTAAACATTTAAAGCAAAAAATTGAAAAGAAACCTCTTTCAACCTTAAGATTATATTAATATTATATTACTCATTTCATCCCCTACTCTTACTCCTGAATACACACTCATTATAATCTTTTATCCCTTAATCGCATGGTATTTTCCACGTCCATCAGAACACTTTCTGACATCATTTACTTCCCTACCTGGCCTTTAGAAACAAGTCAACCTTTTAATTGATATCTTTGCATGGTTCCTAGAATTGGCCAGACTTCTGACTTTTCACGATTACCATCATGCCAATCCACAAACCTGAGTCACTGACTTCTCACCTACAGTTCTTAGGATGCTAAGAACTATTAGGGAATTAACAAAATTGTGTGGCAGTCTACCACTTACTACCTTTAGCTGAAGCTCTTCTAAATGCTTTGTAATCCTTTTATTTATATCTTATTGACTTCCAACTACATTCTGCTTACTCTTTCTACAGTGCTCAAACACCCTTAATCCTGCCACACAGAGGTAACCAGTTTACCTTAGGGGTTATATTGTTAATGTGTGTGTAGTAAGAAAATAGATGGATAGTGGACATTTTCAAAATGAGTTTAACATCAAACGACATATTCTTTGTAACTTGATTTTCTCAATAATGTAAATTGAGAATTTCCAATATTATCAAATATTACTGAGCACAGTAATTTAAAATTATTATATTTCATGTCACAAATAATGTTGCAGTGAATATATATACATTTATTATACTTAATATAAATTCTTAGTAATGGAATAACTGGAATAAAGTTTAAAATACTCATTTTTAAGGTTTAATAACTTATGTTGCCAGGTTCTCTTATAAGTTTGGATAAATTTGCATTCTTGTCAGAAATGTAAGAACATACCTATTACAGAGCAAATGTATTATTATTTTTTTTAATTTCCCAAATTTAAAGAATGAACAATAGTTAAAATGATATTAAAAATTCATTTTCCATTCCCTTGGTTGAAAATTTATTTTATATTTATTGGCTACTTGTTTTTTCTATTTTACCTTACTTTCCTTTCAACGCTTTTTTCCTTTTTTGCCTGAAATTGCCTTTTATGTCCATAGTTTATTTTGAGGGAGCTTAGATGTGGGATGAGATGAGGAATGTTCCAATTTTTAATATGTTTAGTATATATTTACTATGAAAGATAGTAACTTTTAATCTACCACATGCAGAATAAATATCTCTCCAAGTATTTTAATTTGAGTTTATGGTATTTAATATACAATTTTTAATGTTAGCATAGCTTTTAATATTTTACTTTAAAATAAAAAAGAACTTATTTTGTCTCTTTTATTCATATTTTTGTGTCTGAAATTAATACATATGAATTGATATGAAACACAAAGCATAATAGTATTTTTACAAATATTTAAAAATTTCTTCTCTACTGATTAAAATGACACTATTGAATGAACTTTGATAAGTTTATACATTTTTATTTATGTTTATGGATTTTTCTTCCTTTAGTCACTTGCCATAGACTTTGCTACAGACCATTTAATCTATTGTTTTTTACATACTGTTAATACGTCATAGGGCAAGTAGCCGCTCAGTAATTTTTAAAATCTTTGCCAAGTGTTACCAATATATTCCTCCACTGACACATTTATAATTATTTTGAAAAGTTAAAAAAAATTATCTGTTTTCTTTACATTAATATGTTAATTTTGGGAAAAGTTCCATAGGTACATTATAATGCAATCTCCTTCAGGAAAATTATGTCTTTCCATTAATTCTATCTCATTTTATGCAACTCCAAGTTTTGTAGTTTCTTCCACATAAGTTCTGTTAAGTTTAGTACTAAAGATATATTTTCTTTCAATTTTTAATTCTGTTAATGATTTTGAGAAATTATCTTCAATTTCTCCTTTAAATCCTTTTATGGGTGGAGGTTAAATTTCCAATTTTACAAATTACCTTTCAGGCTTCTATCAAAATCATATGTGATGAATTATACTAATAGATTACCTCATATTGAAGCTTCATGTTGAAATTTCCTGGCATGCCTGGACTAAATCTGGTCTTAGCATAATAAAACCTTAAATTTTTAAAATTTACATACATAAAATTCACCCTTCTTAGTGACACAGTTCCTCTGATTTTTAACAAATGCATATATTCATGTAATCACTACCAAAATAAAAATATAGAACTTGACCATTGCACCAAAAAGTTTCCTCCTGTATTTTTCAGTTAATCACCTTACCCCACTCTCAACCTCTGACAACCATTGATCTGTATACTTTCTTGATAGTTTGCCTTTTCCAGAATGATATATAAATGTAACCATACAGTATATAGCTTTTCAGTCTGGCATATTTCACTTAGCATATTGCATTTGAGATTCTTGCTGTTTCATGGAAACTTTCTGATTGGTTTAAATTGTATAGATATACCACAATTTGTTTATTCATTAAGAAGGTGATGGACAGTTGGTTACTGTCCTGATGTTTGACTTATAAGTACAGCAAAAACATTTCTTATAGAGGCTTGTTTGGACTTATACTTTCATTTCTCTTGTATAAATACTTATAAAATGGGATGCTGACTAACATCGTAAGTAAATATCTGACTTTATAAGGGATTGCCAAGCTCCCAAAGTGGCTGTAATATTTTGCATTTTTCACAACAATGGATGAAAATTCCGCTTGCTTCACATCCTTGTCAACACTTTGTAATGTCACTCATGGTGTCTTGTTTTCTTGTGTGATTTATTATTTTTTATTGTAAGCTCAAAATTGTGAGAACGTGTAGGAAGGTGTTGATGCCTGGGAAGGGGAGTAGTCCATCATACCTACCATTTTTTCCTTTTTGAACACCTATGGAAGTTTATTCTTAATGAACTTATGGCATTTCACTGTATATTTGTTTTTTTCTTTTAAATCTGTTTCAGTTAGGATTGAGGTTGCCTGTACAGGCCAGAAAACTCAAAATTATAGTGGCTTAAAAAACATTTGGGGCTTCCCTGGTGGCACAGTGGTTGAGAGTCTGCCTGCCGATGCAGGGGACGCGGGTTCGTGCCCCAGTCCGGGAGGATCCCACGTGCCGCGGAGTGGCTGGGCCCGTGGGCCATGGCTGCTGGGCCTGCGCGTCTGGAGCGTGTGCTCCACAGCAGTGAGGGGCCCACGTACCGCAAAAAAAAAAAAAACCAAAAAAACAAAAAAAAAATCATTTGATCCTATTTCTCACCATATGAAAGTAGTTTAAAGAAAGATAGTCCAGGTTTATTATGTGATTCCACAGCATCAGAAAAGTGGCATCATTCTACAATATATTACTGTCCAATCATCCTTAGTCTGTGTCTCCCACTGTTGTTTAAGATAGTTGGTTTAGTTCTGGCTACCATATCTACGTTCCAGAAAGCAGGAATGAAGAAGAAGTAATGAGAGGACATGTTCCCTCTATTTGCTCTCTAGACGGCTCTTAAGGTACTTAGTATCTGTCATTGGCTAAAACTAATTAACATGGGAACACCTGCCTCAAAGGAGGCTCAGAAATGCAGTTTTTATTCCAGAGGTTGAGATGCCCAGCTAAAACTTGGGATTTATTACTAAATATAATGGGCACAATTTATATTTGGAGAAAATTAAGAGTGCCTCTCACAATGCCTCATGTAAACTACTATATAACAATTCTATTGATTGAAAGGACATCTTATTAATAATCTTATATCCCAAGGAAGCTAGTTTTCAATACCTTCCATATAATATGTGCTCAGTAACTTTTTGCTGAATGGATGGCTGAAAATTGTTTTACAGTATTGAGTCACTTAAGTTTTTCTGCCTCTCCTAGTGGTTTTGTATGACTCAGTTTAAAAATGAGTTATGAGAATTTATTATATGTTATTAATGTAATATTGTCACATCTCAATGTTGATTAGAGGTGATGAGTAATTTGAGTTTGAAATTAAGCTTCCAAATGACTCTGAGTGATCTATTTATCTATAAGGATAGACTTCTTAAATCATGTTTATTAGAATAAATTTGATTTTGTTATTATATATACATAAAATGGAAGGCTATTTACATTGCAGTGGCAAACACTTCAACATGCATTTCTGGTACTGTGTTACAGTGTTGCCACTGATAATCTAAATCAACATTCATGGATGATTGCATTTTATAACCCCTTTTATTAGGTACTACTCAAGGTAATGCTGTGAACTGAATAATGAGTAATAACCTGGTATTCCATGAATAGAAAATGAAGCACAAAAAGTACAGCTGTCTTAGCCAAGATAACACATCAGCAGGCAATACTGAATAGAAATATCTAAAGAATCAATTTCAGAATTCATCATTAGAGTGCAGAATCTTCAGATTAGGGCCTGTTATGCCATCTAAAACATTTAGGATTTTTTTTCCTTATACAGATTTAAGCATATAGATCCTTCTTTCTCATTAGCCTAATTGTGAAATTCCTTTATTACCTTTATTACTCCCCTTTGATTGTCTTTTTCCCAAGCTCTGAGATCCTACATCTTTTCCCCAGTTCCCTATGACTTCTCTCAGAAGAAACATACCAAGATGCTAAGCAAATCTTTGTGGTTCATGTACTTTCCTACAGCTATGACATGGGTTGGTGACAGGCTAGGTATAATAAATTAATCTTTGCTGTATCAAAAAATGTAAATCTTTAAATGATATTAAATAACAAGTGTCTTAAGAAGATATTCTAGCACTTCTAATCAAGAAGTTTTCTGTCTGCTCTAAAAACATAGTAATGAAACAATATACTAAGAAAAAATAAAACAATAAAAAATAAGATAAATATTTTTATTGGCCTGGAATAGAACAAAAATGTATAGAGTGAAGTGAAAAAAGAAAAAAATGTTAGGGAAATAAGAGAACAGGTATTGATTTAAAAATATAAATATATTTGATTAACTGTTCATATTTAAAGGTAACTAATTTTGTGTTTGTATGAGTATTTATGTTTACTTAATGAAAGGAAAATTTTAGAGTCTAGACAGTGATAAAATTGGATATGTGTACATGTATGGAGCATGTCTATTGAAGTGAGTTAAGATTTTCTAAAACTTGTCTTTGGCAGAAAAATTGTATTTATATATTGTTAAAATTTTTTAAGGTAAGGATGCATGTTAAAACTTAAGAGTAAAATCTAAAATAATAATAAATTAACTATAGCTTTCAAACATGGACATAGGATATAATAAATAGAATAAACACTATCCATTCAACAGAAGACAGAATATAAGCAAGATAAACAAAGAAATAAATACTGCACAAAATAAAATGGCAAGAACAATTACAAATATCAGTAATCATAATAAAAGTAAGTATTTAATAGTTAAACTGACCTATTAACAGAGTTTCAGATTAAATACACACACATATAAATACTTCCACAAACTGCTTTTTGAAAGAAACACACCTAAAACAAACTGATATGGATAGTTTTAAAGTGATGAAAGAAGAAAGCATGTATAATGTTTTTAATTTCACGCATAATCACATTTAAGGCCAAAAAATCATGGTAATACATGGACAATACATACAAAATGGACAAACAAGCAATAGTCAAGTAAAAATACAAAAAAATCATGAAGGTGTATGTATCCAAAAATATATAGATTTTTGTATACATGAAGTAAAAATTTAAAACATTATAAAAAGAAATTTATAAGACTATAAACTCAGTAGGAGATTTGACACAATGATATCAGAGACAGATAAGATAAACAGGACAAATTTATAAGGTAACAGAAACTTTGAACAGCACAATTAACAGGACAGTAGATTTGTGTGGAAATGCCTAAAATAAATAAATTATTTTCAGAGATATAGAAATATATAAAATTTGCCTTTAAAATGAATTTTAAACAATGAAAAAAATCTATAGACTGTTTTCTTGATCACAGAAACTATATTAGAAATTAACAATACAATGTACCTCAAAGAAAGAAACTGAAAAATGATCTGTTGAAATAATCTACCTATAAAAAGAAAATAAAAGTGGAAGTTACAAAAGATTTATAATTCAGTGTCCTTTTAAGAATAAAATTCCATTTTTTAATGTTTCTAAATAAGTATTTAAGATAAAACTATAGCACAAAATATCTTATTATAGTCAAGAAAGATTGAAAAGAATGACTTAAATATTCAACTTAAGAAGCTAAGAAAGAAATAACATGTTAAATCTATAAAAATATAGAATTAATAAGACACTAGAGATGAGAACATAAATTAATAAAATGGAGAACAAGAATAAGACAGTGAACCAGTTATTTGAAAGGACTAGTAAAATAGATAAACCTCTGTCAGGGATGATTAAGAAAATAAGGCAAAAATAAATAATGTTTGGATCAGGAAAAGTTTTATAAATTAGGATAGGGATTTTACAAATAGTAAGGTATCCACTAAATCAAAAAATCATAAAATTATAAAAAAAATACTTGTGCATATTGACTTAGAAATGAAAAATCTTAATAAAATAAATATTAAAAATTTTCAATGAGTCAATTAAATCCTTCTTCAGGCATAAACCCCAAAGCATCAGGCCCAAAATGTTTTATGGATCAGTTTTATTATAATTTCAAATAATACCTATTTTGTGCAGACTTCTACAAAAAGAGATATCTGCCCATATGGCTAATCTTGATAACAAATAGACAAGGAGAGTAAAAGAAAATGAAAGTAGAGACAAATCCTACTCATGAAGATAAATGTAAAAAGTACCAAATGAAAATAATCTCTAAAACAAGTTCAGCAGTCTGAAACAAACAAACAACATTGGGACTGGGTTGACTCCTTAAAAAAAAAAAATATCAACCAAAAATTGATAACAGATTATAGGAGAAAAAGTACAATCATTTTAGTAGATCCAGACACATAATTAGATAAAAAATAATCACTCTGCTATCATATAAGCTATTAGCAAATTAGAGGGGGGAAAAAAAACTTCCTTCACTTGATAAGTGTTTTTTACCAAAAACCTAGAGTAAGCATCATGCTCAATCTAGAACAAATATGCTTAGTGGTAATACTAAAGAAGTGTTATTTAGCAATCAGTATAACAGAAAGATATCTACAGTCACCTTTTGTTTTTAGCACTGTTCTATAAATAAGAAAAATAAGTAAAACTTATTAAGACCTAAAAAAAGAAAAAACACATTGTCATTATTAATGTAGTTCAGTAATTTTACTGGACAAAATATCAATCTACCAAATGAACTGGTTTTCACTACACTGGGTATAACAATTAAAAAATGGAACAAAGATGTAATGTAATTTAAAATAGCAATAAAAACAGTAAGAGACCTTGGAATAAATCTGAAAAAAAAAGTACAAACACATTTTTAAAATTTGTAAGACAATAAGAAAACTTAAATGATGATGTCTACCATGCTTATAAATTGAAGAGTTGGTATGATAAAGACATTAATTTTCACCAGTACAAACTACAAGCCCTTGCAAATTCATGAAAATCCCATGACATTTTTTTCCTATAGAACTTAAAAACCTTGATCCTAAAATTCATACGGAAGACTACAAGGCTAAGAATAGCTAACACACATTTTTTTTCACATCTTTATTGGAGTATAATTGCTTTATAATATTGTGTTAGTTTCTGCTGTATAACAAAGTGAATCAGCTATATGCATACGTATATCCCCATATCCCCTCCCTCTCACAGCTCCCTCCCACCCTCCCTATCCCACCCCTCTAGGTGGTCGCAAAGCACCAAGCTGATCTCCCTGTGCTATGCAACTACTTCCCACTAGCTATCTATTTGACATTTGGTAATGTATATATGTCAATGTTACTCTCTCACTTTGTCCCAGCTTACCCTTCCTCCTCCCCGCGTCCTCAAATCCATTCTCTACATCTGTGTCTTTATTCCTGTCCTGCTCCTAGGTTCATCAGAACCATTTTTTTAAATATTTAGATTCCATATATATGTGTTAGCATACAGTATTTGTTTTTCTCTTTCTGACTTACTTCCCTCTGTATGACAGACTCTAGGTCCATCCACCTCACTACAAATACCTCAATTTCGTTCCTTTTTATGGCTGAGTAATATTCCATTGTATATATGTGCCACATCTTCTTTATCCATTCATCTATTGATGGACGCTTAGGTTGCTTCAATGTCCTGGCTATTGTAAATACTGCTGCAATGAATATTGTGGTACATGACTCTTTTTGAATTATGGTTTTCTCAGGGTATATGCCCAGTAGTGGGATTGCTGGGTCGTATGGTAGTTCCATTTTTAGTTTTTCAAGGAACCTCCATACTGTTCTCCATAGTGGCTGTATCAATTTACATTCCCATCTACAGGGCAGAAGGGTTCCCTTTTCTCCACACTCTCTCCAGCATTTATTGTTTGTAGATATTTTGACAATGGCCATTCTGACTGGTGTGAGGTGATACCTCATTGTAGTTTTGATTTGCATTCCTCTAATGATTAGTGATGTTGAGCATCCTTTCATATGTGTTTTGGCCATCTGTATATCTTCTTTAGAGAAATGTCTAGGTCTTCTACCCATTTTTGTATTGGGTTGTTTGTTTTTTGGATATTGAGCTGCTTGTATATTTTGGAGATTAATTCTTTGTCAGTTGCTTCATTTGCAAATATTTTCTCCCATTCTGAGGGTTGTCTTTTCACCATGTTTATGGTTTCCTTTGCTGTGCAAAAGCTTTTAGGTTTCATTGGGTCCCATTTGTTTATTTTTGGTTTTATTTCCATTACTCTAGGAGGTGGGTCAAAAAGTATCTTGCTGTGATTTATGTCATAAAGTGTTCTGCCTATGTTTTCCTCTAAGAGTTTTATAGTGTCTGGCCTTACATTTAGGTCTTTAATCCATTTTGAGTTTATTTTTTGTGTATGGTGTTAGGAAGTGTTCTAATTTCATTCTTTTACATGTAGCTGTACAGTTTTCCCAGTACCACTTATTGAAGAGGCTGTCTTTTCTCCATTTTATACTCTTGCCTCCTTTATCAAAGATAAGGTGACCGTATGTAACACAGTTTTTAAAAAGAAAAAGATGTCAATATTTCTTATAAATCTATGGTAATTATCAAAGTGAGATATTAGCCTAGGAATAAAGATATGGACTAATAGGACAGAACAGAGACCAAAGAAACAGACCTATGCATGTATGAAAACTTTATGGGAATGAATAATCAGAGATGGAAAAAAATGGACTAGTTGAATAATGATACTATAAACTGGTTATCCATATAGAAAACAACTATATCCATAACCTACATCTTACAAAAAAAAAAGTCCAGACTTGTTAGAGACCTAAATGTATGGCACTTTTAGAAGAGTTGTTATTAAGAGAATGCAATTATGGTTTTACAATTATAAATGGTTTCTTAAACACAATGTGAAATGTCTAAATCCTAATGGAAAAATATGAAATGGACTAAGTTAAAAAAATACAATAGGGGAAGCTATAAATCAATTTAAAATTCAAGCTACAGACTGAGAGGCAACGTTTTCAATGCTAATAATGAAAAAAAAAGCTTTATATCTAAAACATACAAGAAATTACTTCAAAACACACATACAGACACCTCAATATAAAAAAATAGGCAAATGTCTTAGACTGTTTGGGCTTCTGTAACAAAAATACTATAGTCTGGGTGGCTTATATACAATAGAAATGTATTTTTCATGTTTCTGGAGGTTGGAAGTAGAAGTACAAGGCACCAGCAGATTCATTGTCTGATGAGAGCTTCCTGATTTGTAGTCTTCTCTCTGTGTTCTCACATAGCAGAAGGGGCTAGGGCAGGGGTCCCCAACCTCTGGGCCACAGACCAGTACTGGTCCATTGCCTATTAGGAACCAGGCCACGCAGCAGGATGTGAGTGGTGGGTGAGCAAGCAACGTTTCATCTATATTTACAGCCGCTCCCCTTTGCTCACATTACCTCCTGAGCTCCACCTCCTGTCAGATCAGTGACGGCGTTTGATTCTCACAGGAGCGTGAACCCTACTGTGAACCGTGCATGTGAGGGATCTAGGTTGCACGCTCCTTATGAGAATCTAATGCCTGATGATCTGAGGTGGAGCTGAAGCAGTGATGCTAGCGCTGGGGAGCGGCTGCAAATACAGATTATCATTAGCAGAGAGGTTTGCATAGAGACCATAATAAATCAATTGCTTGCAGACTCATATCAAAACTGTATCAGTGAGTAGCAAGTGACAATTAAGCTGCATCTGGTGGCAGGCTTTATAGTGGCAAATCAGTTGATGTACTTCAATTGTACAGCTGCATCTGGTGGCAGGCTTTAAGTCAGAATCCGACACTTATTTTAGTCCATGCCTGGCCCGCCCATTATTTTATTTACCACTTCCATCCACTCCTCTTTCCCACACTGCACACTTGTCTCAGTCACAGTTTTGGTAAGCCCACAAGCTTACCCTAGCCAAAATGAGTAAAAAAAAAAAAAAAAGAGCTCCTTTGAAAGGGGGAAAGACCCCATGATGAGACAGCAGCAGACTCTAAGACTGCCAGCAAAAAGAAAGCTGCATTTTAAAGAAAATACCAAGAGTCCTACTTAAATCATGGGTTCATTGCAAGAGGTGATTCACATTCTCCAAGCCCACTTTGTAAAATATGTGGTGACTGGCTATCCAACGAAACCATGAGCCCTCAAAACTCCTTTGCCACATGGAGATCAAGCACCTTGCATTAAAAGACAAGCCTTTGGAGTTTTTCAAAAGAAAAAAAACATGAACACAAAGAACAGAAGCAATTATTGAAGGCCACCACTTCATCAAATGTGTCTGCACTAAGAGCATCATTCTTAGTGGCTAACTGCATTGCTAAAGCTAAGAAGCCCTTTACTGTTGGTGAAGAGTTGATCCTGCCTGCCACTAAGGACATTTGTCGTGAACTTTTAGGAAAGGCTGCAGTTCAAAAGGTGGCACGTGTTCCTCTTTCAGCTAGCACCATAAGTAGATGAATTGATGAAATAGCAGAGGATATCGAGGCACGATTGTTAGGATTAATGAGTCACCATGGTACGCAATCCAGGTTGACAAGTCTACTGATGTTGAGAACAAGGCAACAATGCTTTGTTTTTGTGCAATATGTTTTTCAGGAGGATGTGCATAAGGATATGTTATGTGCACTTTTGTTGCCAATCAACACCACAGCTGCAGAACTATTCAAGTCTTTGATTACATAACAGGAAAATTGAATTGGTCATTTTGTGTCGGTATATGCAAGGGCGGAGAGGCTGCCATGACTGGACTGCTTTCTGGTTTCACTACTCAGGTCAAAGAGGTCGCTTCTGAATGTGAATCTATGCACTGTGTCATCCATACATAAATGCTGGTTAGCTGAAAAACGTCACCTGAACTTAACAACGTTTTGCAGGATATGATTAAAATTATCAACCACATTAAAGTCCATGCCCTTAACTCATGTCTGATTGCACAGCTCTGTGAGGAGATGGATGCAGAGCACACACGTCTTCTCTTATACACAGAAATGAGATGGCTTTCTAAAGGTAGATCACTGGCCAGAGCTTTTGAGTTACAAGAGCTGCTCCAGAGATTTCTCTTAGAAAAACAGTCACCACTGGCAGCACATTACAATGACAAAGAATGGGTCGCAAAACTTGCTTACTTGTGTGACATATTTAACCTGTTCAATGGACGCAATCTGTCACTTCAGGGGAGAATGACAACTGTGTTCAAGTATGCAGATAAAGTGGCTGCATTCAAAGCCAAACTGGAATTATGGGGGCGATGAGTGAACATTGGATTTTTTGACATATTTCAAACATTAGCAGAGATTTTGAAAGAGACTGAGCCAGGGCCTTCTTTCTCCCAGCTCGTGCATGATCACCTATCTCAGCTTTCAAAAGAGCTTGAGCATTACTTTCCAACCACAAAAGACCCCCGAAGTGGGAAGGAATGGATCTGCGACCCATTCGTGGATAAGCCAGGTGAATCGACTTTGTCCGTGCTAGAAGAGGATCAATTACTTGAGATCACAAATGATGGTGGCCTTAAAAGTATGTTTGCGACAACTTCAAATCTCCATACATTCTGGATTAAAGTCAAGGTGGAATATCCTGAGATTGACACAAAAGCACTGAAAAGCCTACTTCCATTTCCAACATCCTGTCTTTGTGAAGCAGGGTTTTCTGCAGTGACAGCAACCAAAACGAGAATATGGAATAGACTGAACATAAGCAACACACGTCAGGTGTCACTGTCTCCCATCACCCCCAGATGGGATCATCTAGTTGCAGGAAAACAAGCTCAGGGGTCCCACTGATTCTGAATTATGGTGAGTTGTATAATTATTTCATTATATATTACAATGTAATAATAATGGAAGTAAAGTGCACAATAAATGTAATGCATTTGTATCATCCCAGAACTATCCCTCCTCCCCGCCCTGGTCCCTTGAAAAATTGTCTTCCACAAAACCGGTCCCTGTTGCCAAAAAGGTTGGGGATGGCTAGGCTAAGGGACTCTCTGGGGCCTCTTTTATAAGGGCACTGATAACCATTTATGAGGCTCCTTCCCAAAGACCTAATCACTTCCCAAAGGCCCCCCCACTTCCAAATACCAACATATTTGGGGTTAGGCTTCAGCATATAAATTTTGGGGGAACACAGGCATTCAGTCCATAGCAGCCAGGATCATAAAAGGTCATTAATCAAAGAAAGAAATATAAGGGCTAAAAAATGTGAAAGACTGGTAGCTCTAGTAAAGTGTAAAGTTAAACAACAAAGACATTCCATCTCCATCCCTCATTATCAGATTCAGCAAACATTTAAGAAGTTTAAGGATACTAAGTGTCTTTAAGGTTTTGAGGAAGCAGGAACTCACACACTTCTGGTAAGAATACAAATTGTTTCAAACACCATAAAAGGGCATTTGACAATATTTATAAAGCTGAAGATGTTTATTCCCTACAACCAGTCTTACCTGTTTCTAGACCTATATCTTAGAGAAATTCTTGTATTTACACCAGAAAACGTATATGAGAATATTTTTGAAGCATTGTATTAATGAAAACATTAAAACATTCTAAATGTACTTCAATAAAGGAAAGGATAAATACATTGTAGTATATTCACTCAATGGAATGCTAGATATAAATTAAAATGAATCAACTAGAGTTATAATTATTTATATGGATAAATATCTGAAAAATAATGTTGAATGTAGAAGATACACAGCAAAGTTAGTATTTGGAGATTATATGCAGTGTAGTATGTTGCTGGTAAGGATTTTTAATTAAAGGAGAGGGAGTAAATTTTCATTGTTTTAAAATAGTAGTAATAGCATTAAAAACATTCATATGGTGCTTTAGAGCTCACAGGGAATTTTTCTCATGTATATTACCTGATTTCATCCCACAAGAAAATTATGAGTTAGATAGTAATATTATCCCTATTACAAAAAAAAGAAAAAAGACCAATTAATCACAGAGGTTATATGGTAGAAAGCCCAAGTCTTTAATATCAAAGGTCATTCTTTATGCACCAGGTAGAATTCCTATATTATCATTGTGGTCATCCATTTTATTTATGCCCAAGCATGGTATTATTTCCTTTCAACTCCTTTTCCCACTTCACGATCCTCTTATTATTGTAGACCAAGTCTTCTAAAATTTCTCCCATCTGCATCAGCAATTCCAGTCACAGTTTTTATTCCCGCCTTATTATTAACCCTTTTATCACTAAGACCTGCTAGTTTCATTTCCAAAAATGTATCCCAAATCTGTTAATGTCTACCCACCTCTTCTGCTATTAGTCTAATCCAAACCACTTTTATCTCTTGCCTGCACTACTCCAGTAGCTCCCTAACCTGTACTTATTTATGCTGGTTCTTCTGGTCCCACTAGACACAAAGTCTCCTTTGCTTTATTGGAAATTTTTATATAAGGATATTAATACATAGGGTTCTGAAAGGAAGAAAAACCTATGTGAAAATCTTTCACAGTGGTTGCCTTTGCATATTGCCTCTCTCATTCTTTGTACTCATTTAATTAACTGTCAGCCAGCAACTACATATGGAGAACTGGGCAGAAAAGGCCTGAACATTCTGACTCACCCTGATTCAACTATGTGACATGGTCAATAAAAAGGCAATTGCAATAAAACTCTGCTTATAATATGAAGGGTTTTTTCTTAAGGAAGTACAAATAAGACAATAAGAAGTCTGCCCCCTTTTGACATAAAAGACATATATGTTTAAATTTATAAAATGCAAAAAAAATTACAAAATGAAGCAAAAGCTTCTAATTGCTATAACTCCTACCCACTAATTCTTCCCCTGAGACTTAACTCTTATTAAGCATTTGTTATTTCTTTAAGAAAAAGTATATTCCAGCATGTGTGTGTGTATATCTATATATCTATATCTATGTATATCGATATATAGACATATCCATGAATATATTTTTCTACATTCTACAAATAGAATCATACTATACATAGTAATGCACCTTTCATTTTTCACTTAATATAGTTTGTATAATTTTCCATATTAGCTCATATTAGATGGATATACTTCAATCCTACTAATGACTAAGTAATATTCCAATGAAGAGATGTATTTAACTAGGATCTTCAGTCTCATCTTTTCTACTTTTTGTCCACTTCATTGTGATATTATTGACATATAACTTATGTAAGTTTGGGTGTACAATATGATTTGATATATGTATATATTGCAAAATAATTACTACTATAAGGTTAGTTATTACCTCTATCCCCTCACATAATTACATATTTTTTGCTGTTAACAACATTTAAGATCTACTCTCTTAACAACTTTCAAGTATATTATATATTATTGTTAATTATAGTCACCATGCTATATATAAGATCCCTAGAACTTATTCATCTTACAGCTGGAAGTTTGTACCATTTGACCAACACCTCTCTATTTCCCTCACCTCTTAGACCCTGGCATCTACCATTCTACTCTATGAGTTCAGCTTTTTGAGAATCTGCATATAAGTATTTGTCTTCCTCCCTCTGAGTTATTTCATTCAGTGTAATGTCCTCAAGGTCCATCCATGTTGTCACAAATGGAAAGATTTACTTCTTTTTTATGGTGGAATAATATTCCATTATATATATATATATATATATATATATATATATATATACCACATTTTCTTCATCCATCCATCCATCCGTTGATGGACACTTAGGTTTTTCCAAGTTTTGGCTTTTATGAATAATGCTGCAATGAACATGGGGGTGCAGATATCTCTTCAAGATAGTGATTTCATTTCTTTTGGATATATACTCAGAAATAGGATTGTTGGATCATATGGTAATTCTATTTTAAATTTTGTGAGGAACCTCCATACTGGCTTCACAATGGTTGTACCAGTTTACATTCCCACCAAGTCATCTTTGCTAACTTTCTATTTTTTAAGACATATTCATATTTTATGATGGGTTAAAGTCTCATCTTCTTGTGTGAAACACAGTAACAAATTTAAATATTTACTTTTTAGACTATTTCTGTAATTTTAGTTATCTAGGATATAAAAGGTAGGCTGCTGCATGTATTTCAATTCACCCACTTCAACTGGAACTAAAACAAAATCTTAAGTAACATGGCTAATAGAGTTTAACTCTATTTGCCTCTGGATAGATCACCTATGTGAAACTGGGTATCATATTAAGATGAGAAATAATGAATTAGAGATGAAGGATTTTTTTTTTTTTTTTTTTTGCGGTACGTGGGCCTCTCACTATTGTGGCCCCTCCTGTTGTGGAGCACAGGCTCCGGACGCGCAGGCTCAGCGGCCATGGCTCACGGGCCCAGCTGCTCCGCGGAATGTGGGATCTTCCCGGACTGGGGCACGAACCCGCGTCCCCTGCATCGGCAGGCGGACTCTCAACCACTGCGCCACCTGGGAAGCCCGAGATGAAGGATTTTGAAGGCAGTTTTGAAGGCAGTTTTGAAGGCATAATGGAAGTAACAAGGTTATTCAGCCTAAAAAAAAATAAAGGCTTTGTTGTTGGTTAAAATTTGTTCTCATATATTTGAAAAGTAATCAAGAATTAGAATAAGAACTTGGATTCAAGCTTATATGAGGATGCTCAGACCTGGAAAACCAGTTCCGAATAAGTTTGAAATCGAGGAATATGTGTAGGTGATAGGATGATGTTAAAATAGGAATGTAGAACACAGTACATAGAGAGTGTTAAAATAAACAGTTGGTAGTATAGACAGATAGCCATGTCAGTGTGATCCAGTTTATCAGGCAAGTAGGACAGTGTAATAGGGAATCTGGGAGCAATAATTATAGTATTACCATAAAGCCTCCGTTTCAAGACAGACATAAAAATTTAAACAACCATCTGAACCTTGAACATCATTTGGAACATCCACACAAGGTGGTCAATTAACATAAACATAAAAGTGTCCAATGTCAAGGTACTTATTTCAAGGTACTCTATTTTATCTTTGGAAAGCACTGTTTAAGAAAGTTATTTTCTATACTGAGTTTAAATCTGTCTCCTTATAGCTTCCACCAGTTGATACTTCTCAGCCTTATCTCCAGATCTCAGCACCCAACATTCCTATTGCCTAAAATGCCTAATGCCTATCCTTCCTGATTAGCTGAGCTCTGCCCATGAGTCAAGGGTTTACTCATATCCTGTCATCTCTCTGAAATGTCTTTGACTTCTCCAGTTCATAGCGTTTTTCTGAACTATCATAGAATGTCCTCTATCTACCAGGTATAGATATTGAGAATATATAGTATTAGATGCCTTTTTCAGTATACTTTTCTTATGTACCCAACTTCACTGTAAATTTCAAGACCAAGGTTATGCCCTGTATATCTCTATAGCCAAGACCATTTAGCATACCACTGAGCATACTGAGTGTTTTCTGAAGAAAATTATTTGCTACTGGGTTTGTCTGATCAAACACCTACCCTTCAAACATGTTATTAACTTTTGTGTTGTGTATGTCAGAGACTGCATGGGACTTGAAACCTGGAGTTTGTGTGGTACACAAAGACTACTTCTTAGCCAAATTATTAGGTAGGTAAGTTTGCACTACATTCCTTCTCTCCCTATTTCATCAGTTCTTTTAGGTACTCCTCATTTCTGTATGCTTAGTGCCTTTGGGGTTCTCAGAATTTAACATTATTACCTCCTTCCAGTCTAAATGTTGCTCTAGGCTTCAGATCCAGTCTGTTTGCTCAGAGCTTGCTCTCCCCAGTATACAGTGTTAGGAAATTTCCCCTTGTTAATGGGTTACCACAAAATACCTTAAAGCACAGTCACTTTAAAATTGGTGACTTCCAAAGAGTGGAAGTAAGGGCAGAAATTCCAACAAGCATTGTCAAAGGAGTGTTGGATGCAATACTTTTGATTAAACCTCTCCAATTATAACAAACCTTTGGGCTACTTCTTCATTTATGAATCCTTGATGAAGATATCATGTTCTTTTGTTTTAAATGTGAATGAAAATTCTATAGATGCATTGGCATCAGGAGGAGTCTGACATCCACCTGGGAAGCCCGAGATGAAGGATTTTGAAGGCAGTTTTGAAGGCAGTTTTGAAGGCATAATGGAAGTAACAAGGTTATTCAGCCTAAAAAAAAATAAAGGCTTTGTTGTTGGTTAAAATTTGTTCTCATATATTTGAAAAGTAATCAAGAATTAGAATGATGAAGGATTTTGAAGGCAGTTTTGAAGGCAGTTTTGAAGGCATAATGGAAGTAACAAGGTTATTCAGCCTAAAAAAAAATAAAGGCTTTGTTGTTGGTTAAAATTTGTTCTCATATATTTGAAAAGTAATCAAGAATTAGAATAAGAACTTGGATTCAAGCTTATATGAGGATGCTCAGACCTGGAAAACCAGTTCCGAATAAGTTTGAAATCGAGGAATATGTGTAGGTGATAGGATGATGTTAAAATAGGAATGTAGAACACAGTACATAGAGAGTGTTAAAATAAACAGTTGGTAGTATAGACAGATAGCCATGTCAGTGTGATCCAGTTTATCAGGCAAGTAGGACAGTGTAATAGGGAATCTGGGAGCAATAATTATAGTATTACCATAAAGCCTCCGTTTCAAGACAGACATAAAAATTTAAACAACCATCTGAACCTTGAACATCATTTGGAACATCCACACAAGGTGGTCAATTAACATAAACATAAAAGTGTCCAATGTCAAGGTACTTATTTCAAGGTACTCTATTTTATCTTTGGAAAGCACTGTTTAAGAAAGTTATTTTCTATACTGAGTTTAAATCTGTCTCCTTATAGCTTCCACCAGTTGATACTTCTCAGCCTTATCTCCAGATCTCAGCACCCAACATTCCTATTGCCTAAAATGCCTAATGCCTATCCTTCCTGATTAGCTGAGCTCTGCCCATGAGTCAAGGGTTTACTCATATCCTGTCATCTCTCTGAAATGTCTTTGACTTCTCCAGTTCATAGCGTTTTTCTGAACTATCATAGAATGTCCTCTATCTACCAGGTATAGATATTGAGAATATATAGTATTAGATGCCTTTTTCAGTATACTTTTCTTATGTACCCAACTTCACTGTAAATTTCAAGACCAAGGTTATGCCCTGTATATCTCTATAGCCAAGACCATTTAGCATACCACTGAGCATACTGAGTGTTTTCTGAAGAAAATTATTTGCTACTGGGTTTGTCTGATCAAACACCTACCCTTCAAACATGTTATTAACTTTTGTGTTGTGTATGTCAGAGACTGCATGGGACTTGAAACCTGGAGTTTGTGTGGTACACAAAGACTACTTCTTAGCCAAATTATTAGGTAGGTAAGTTTGCACTACATTCCTTCTCTCCCTATTTCATCAGTTCTTTTAGGTACTCCTCATTTCTGTATGCTTAGTGCCTTTGGGGTTCTCAGAATTTAACATTATTACCTCCTTCCAGTCTAAATGTTGCTCTAGGCTTCAGATCCAGTCTGTTTGCTCAGAGCTTGCTCTCCCCAGTATACAGTGTTAGGAAATTTCCCCTTGTTAATGGGTTACCACAAAATACCTTAAAGCACAGTCACTTTAAAATTGGTGACTTCCAAAGAGTGGAAGTAAGGGCAGAAATTCCAACAAGCATTGTCAAAGGAGTGTTGGATGCAATACTTTTGATTAAACCTCTCCAATTATAACAAACCTTTGGGCTACTTCTTCATTTATGAATCCTTGATGAAGATATCATGTTCTTTTGTTTTAAATGTGAATGAAAATTCTATAGATGCATTGGCATCAGGAGGAGTCTGACATTTTCAGAGGGAGACTCATGCAGAACAATTTGGCGTTTTGTTTTTTCAACATATTTAACATACAGTGTCAACCTATGCCTTATAACAATTTTTTATTGATATTTTAAAGTAATTGTAAATTCACTGTAAGTAAAGAACTGTATAGGAAATTGCTGTCCATCTTTCCCTCACCTCTCCCAATGTTAAAATCTATACACAACTATAGTACTGTCAACTGAAAGAAAAAACACAACCTAAAATTTGAGAGTTGAATTTTATTTGGAGAACTTACTGAGGACTATAGCCTGGGAAACAACCTCTCAGCTCTGAGGAACGGGTTTGGAGAGGGAAGGGAAGACCCAGGATATATGAGGTTTTTTTTCCTGTAAAAAAACATGAAGCCAAACATCAAAACATTACTGCTAATCTCAAAGAACAGACATCTCAAGTTAATAATTTTAGTGCTTTCTATGTATGACGAGATGCAAGAATATGGGTTCATTAAAATTATTCCTTAGATATGCATCTTAACTATCTAGGGCCAGTATCCAAGGCACAGAATGCTTCCTGGTTTTTTTCATCCTGAATTCTCTTCAGGGTGTACTGTTGGTGACTGACTGTGGTGACTAATGTCTTGATCTTTGTAGAACTGGAATGGCAGCAACATCTTTGTTCACAGTACAATATCAAAAACAGGAAATTGACATTGGTACAAATCTCAGTTTATTCAGATTTCATCAATTATGCATACACTAATGTGTGTGTGTGTGCATGTGACCCCATAGTTCTGTGAAATTTTATCATATGTATAGCTTCATGTAATCACCACCACAATCAAGATATATATTTTACTATCACCACGAAACACCGTCATTCTGCATTTTCATAGCTACACACCACATCCTTAACTCATTGCCACCACTACTGTTCTTCATCTCTGTAATTATGTTATTTCACAACTGTTATAAAATAAAATCTTACTATATATTTGAGACTTTTTTTTTCATTCAACATAATTCTCTTGAATTATGTACCTTTTGGTACAGGTTGATGCACCAAAATTTATTTAACCATTCACCCACTGAAAAGTATATGGATAGTTTCCAGGTTTTGACTGTTATGAGTAAAGTTGAATATATGATTTGGTTTAACATTTCTTTTCCTTTAGGAAGTATTGCGCTACTTCCACATGATCTTTGTGGCTTCAGATGTGAAATTTGCTGTCATTTGAATCAGTGTTCCTTTATAGGTAACATGTCATTTTTTCTGGCTGTTTTGAGATTTCTTGTTTTTAGTTTTCAGAAGTTTAATTATGATGTCCTTTTGTGTTTCTTTGGGCTTATCCTATGTGTGTTTTGCTCAACTTCTGGAATCTGTAAATTAAAGTACCAATATTTCACTGAAGTTTGATAATTTTCACCCATTATTTTTCAAATATATTTCAACTCCATACTTTCTCCTCTCCTATGACTCCAATGATACAAATTTTAGATATTTCTTATTATCACATACATCCTTGAAGCTATGTTCATTTTCAAAAGACTGTTTTCTTCTGTGGCTCAGAATGTGACCCTATCAGTCCTCCAGTTCACTGATTCTGTCTTCCATCATATCTACTCTACTATTGAGCTTGTCCAGTGAATTTTTTAAAAAGAAATTCGGCTATTTTATTTTTATGTTCTATAATTTCCAATTGGTTGTTTTTTATAACCTCTATTTCTTTGGTCTTCCTATTTTTTTCTGTTTGTTTCAAGAGAATTTATGATTATTTATAGAAACATATTTATAATGCCTGTTTAAAATCCCTGTCAGACAATCTCAGCATCTGTTTCATCTCAGTGTTGGTGTCAGTTGATCATCTTTAGTAGTGTTTTTCATTGTTTTGTATGACTAGTGATGTACATTTGTATTTTAGACATTTTATGTATAATGTTAGAAGGCTCTTGATCCCATTTAAATCTCTGTTTCAGCAGG
>NW_006793272.1:3204183-3210207 GCF_000442215.2 Lipotes vexillifer
CAGCAGGAAGTCATCCTACTTAGGTTTTGCATGTAGGACCTTGCCTACTTTTGTGAGTTGTAGTTCCAACAATAATTTAATTTTCAGAGCCTCTACATTTTATTCTGATTGGCTTTGTACTTCTGGTTCCACTGGAGCTCCTGCTCAGTTCCTGCATGTGCTGCCCGATGTCCTTCAATGTAAGGTTCAGGAAACTCTTGGCTTTGACTGCTGCCACTTTGTAGGATCAGTCTCACTGCTCTCCCAGGTGTGTGACAGGAACCCTGCTATGCTCTTACTGCTGTGGCAGATTGGGCTGCCACTGATTCAGGTGAGGATTGGTGGATGGGTCCCTGACTGGCCCTGCTGATACTCTTACTGTGGAAGATATAGCTGCTGTTGCTCTGGGTATGGGAAAGGGATCCTGCTTTGCTGGTCTGCCGTGGATTGAGTTCTCACTTATTTGGGTGTGCTGTGTTAGATTGGTCCCTTATTGGGCCCCACTGATGCTACTGCTACAGAAGATCTGGCCATTACTGCCCTCCTGACACTCCCACTATGGCAGAACAGGCCATCTGTCTCAGTGTATGGTAGACATTGCTATTGTTGCTACTCCTGTGGTTGTTTGAGCCTGCTGCTGCTCCATATGTGAAGTTGTCTATGTGTCCATATTGGACCCTTCTGCTC
Organism: Lipotes vexillifer; assembly: GCF_000442215.2. Classification (NCBI taxonomy): domain Eukaryota; kingdom Metazoa; phylum Chordata; class Mammalia; order Artiodactyla; family Lipotidae; genus Lipotes; species Lipotes vexillifer. The sequence goes on from NW_006793272.1 coordinate 3,204,850, forward strand.
TGGCTGTTGCTTTTTGGATCTGGCCAGTGCTGTCCAGGGTGTTTTACAAGGATAACACTGATGCTGCTGCTGTGGTAAATTGAGCTATGAACTGCCCTAAGTATGGGGTATGGATGGATCTCTCTACTAGGTCTCTCCTGAGATACCTGTTTTGGGTCCTTTGGCAACAGAAATCAGACTTACCCTGCTTTTTTTTGTTTTTCTTCTACATGCATTGGAGGTTCCAAATTGCAGCCCTCTCTAAAGCCCAGTCAAGAATATGTGGGAGATAAAAAGGAAAACCCATGAAACTAACTATCATGTGATTCTTCAAGTCCTGAGATTTCTAGACAGTCTGTCTTTTTTCTTTTCATCTTTTAGGGTCCTTTTATGATTGTCTGTTGAATTATTTCCAGAGTATTTAGTTATATTTAGAGGAAAAGAGCAGGGAAAAGTGAGTCTATGCCATCTTTTCCTGGAACTGGAAGATCTATGCCTTTTTATGATGTTTAATGACAGGGGGATGAAAGCATAAGTATTTTGTAAGGTATATAAAACTAACATACTGGTAACCATGTTGGAGCAAAATATTAAAAATAAATTTCTGCACTCCTTTCTGCCTTCAAATTTAACTATGTAATTGTGAAGAGGATTAGAGATTTGTTTGACTTTTATCTCTTACTAATGAGGTATCAATTATAAGCAATGTGGAATCATACTTACTGGGTATATTAGCTCCCTTTCAAAGAGCTATACATCAGTTATCATTACTGTAAGATAATGGGGAATTTCTTTTGATTTTCTGAGATTTTCTCTTTTTTTTAATAGAAAACCTCAATAATGTTTGCATTCTAGATTTTAATATTAAATTATACAAAAGGATAACATAATAATTTGGAAATTCTAGAAAAATATGTCAGTTAACACAGAGTGAACAATTATATCAATGCCTAATGAGGTTTTTAACCCACTATGTTTCTAATAAATTTTGCCTACCAGTTTGACTAACATGAAAAGATAGAGGACTTAATTAAGCATAGTATTTTTTGAAAAGTCATTGCTTCAGTAAGCTTTCATCTTAACCCCAGACTGCCTTACCACTTGTGATACAAGACTTATATATGTATATTTTTGTTCTTTGCCCATGGTTTCTGACACAGACCTTCTAAAATGCTTGGAATCTCCTGAGTGCTAAAGGTGACAGGATTGTCTTTTGTTATTCATAGCAAGCCCCTTTCAACCATGCCTGAGGTTATGCTAATGAAGTAACTCTTGGTGGGCCCCTAGATAGCTTTAGGATGGGGACTATTTGCCAAAGGAACCAACCATGTGATTAGAAGATTAAAGCTTTCCACCTCACTCCTGACCCATGGACTTCAGGGAGGGGACAAGAACTGAAGTTTGAATTCAATTACCAATGGTCAATGATTTAATCAATCTTGCCTATATATAATAGAACCTCCACCAAAACCCCAAATGATGGGATTCAGAGAGCTTCCAGGTTAGTAAACACATCCAAATACTTGGAGGGTGGCATACCTCAACTCTGTGATGACAGAACTTACTGAGTTCAGGACCCTTCTGGACTTCTTCATCTGGCTGTTCATTTCTGTCCTTTATTATCAACTGGTAATAGTAAAGTTTTTTCCTGAGTTCTGTGAGCCATTCTATCAAATTATTTAACTTGAGGAGAGCGTTGTGGAAACCCCCAGATTTATAGATGTTAGGACAGAAGTACCTGGGACTCACAACTGGCATCTGAATTTGGGGTAGTCTGGTAGGCTTGTGCCCAGACTATATATATATATATATATATATATATATATATATATATATAAATCTCCACCAGTGAGGATTAAGCCTTCTAAGATAATTGCTGAATTGTTGAGTAGGAAGAAACCATATATTTTTATTTCCATTTTGATACCTCCAATAAAATGAATGATAATGAAATTATTTTTAAAACTTTACTATGTACCACCTTGCTTTTACAAGCACCATTTTATGAGGTAAGGTAATATCCCACTTTATAGATGTAGAAACTGAATTTTATGTTGTTACGTTATTTTGCTCATTGCCACTCAGCTAGTGAATGCTGGATTCAGGTTTCAAACTCTGCTTTTTCTCAAAGATCATGTTATTCAATTTGACCCGCTAATCGAACCCTATAAGTTATAACAATGATTAAGTCACTTTGTTCCTTGTACAGAAGTCTTGGAAAGTGATAGGGGATTTATACCTAGAATCAGATTTTGGTTCAAATGTCATGAGAATTTCATCCTCTGAGATTGGTCAAATGGTTACATATATATTTCATGTCAAAATCATGAACTGGTGCCTAACCATAGGAATTGGACAAGTTTGGCATGAGGTTTACCTGGGATGGTCTTGGTTTTAGTACTGACGGTCAGATGTGCCAGGAAACCTATCTGTCCCTAGCAAGCCAGCAGAGTTGGTCACCTTAGGTTAATAAAACTAGTCCTACAGAAAGTAGAAAAGTCAATAGAGAAGAGGCTTCCTTTGCCATAAATTAACCAAAATTTTATGTGTAATTTAAGACAAATCTTAGGTACAAGTAAATTACTTATTTCCTTAATATTGGTCTATTAATATTTATTAAGATTTTAATGTTATATATGGCTCCTTGGATTTTTACTGCCCTGAATTTCAAGTTTGTAGAACTAAACATGTTCACTATTATTAAACTACTTAGAAGGAAAATCAACTTATATGTCTAATTTGTAATCAACTACATTCTTTTTATCCATAAAAGGTAAACTTTGCAACTTCTTTTTAAAATGTACAGTCAGATGACCTTTGATATTTGACATTTCTAAGAATTTTAAAAATCTCAATTTAATTTCAGAATCACACAGCATCTAGGCTTCTCTGGCCTTGGTTACTATTTCCAGGGAATGGGTTCCTTAAAAGCAAAATAACTTTTGGAGAATCCAAATTCATGACATTCATTAGCCTGGTAAAGCATCAGGCTACATGCACAGACACAACATCAAAACAGCTAGTTGAAAACTAAAACATTCAGTAAATAAATTGGTTGTTTTGGCAAAACACCAAGGAAATAATTTGTTGTGTTTGAACATTTTTCCTCAGCTTAATCTGGCCAAAGGCACAGAAAAAATACATTTTAGGTAAATTGTGATTTTATGATGCAATTTACTGTCGCAACCTGAATTTCCTTAAAACTCTGGATATTATAACACAGTTATATCAGCATTTGGGGAAGAAATTTGATCTGGAAGGCAAGTGAAAATTATGAAGAAGAAAAATTTGTCTTGGAAAACTTTTTTTTAATTCTTTCCATTTGCACTTGTACCATCCTTACCTTACTGATTTATCCATGGGGAAAATCTCTGAATATGAGGAAGTTTTTCCTCTTTGTCAGAGGCCTCATTTTCCCGTGTTCTGCCACCTACCCCATGGTGTCCCTAGGTACCATACAATATACTTACATACAGCCCCATAATACCTGAGACTCCTCTAATCCCAAAGTAACCCTATCAGTGCCATGTTATATTCTTCATCTTCCTCTGGCACAGACTTGTCAGGTCTATGTATTACAGCAAGTCCTGTCTTCTAAACTATGCTAAACTCTTTTGAGTTATACTTCTGATGGTTTTCCATGCCCTGTCTGTGGATCATCACAAAGGAAGAGAATACTTGAATATTTTGTAGGATTTGCTCAGCCCAGGTAGCAGAGTAGATTTTAGGAAATGGAAATGACATACATAAAGAGAGTAGAAAGAACAGAGAAGGCTGCCATCACTGGAGCATAGACAGTGAGGTGACAAGTGTCATGAGAAGAATATGTAATTTTATTTTATTTATTTTTTTTTTTTATTTATTTATTTTTGGCCTCATCGTTGCAGCACGTGGGTCTTAGTTGCAGCGCGTGGGCTCTTCATTGTGCTGTGTGGGCTTCTCTCTCTAGTTGTGGCATGTGGGCTTCTCTCTCTAGTTGTGGCATGCGGGCTCCAGGGCACGTGGGCCCTGTAGCTGTGGCACGCGGGTTCCAGAGTGCGTAGGCCCTGTAGTTTGCAGCACACAGGCTCTCTAGTTGAGGCGTGCAAGCTCAGTAGCTGTGGCACGTAGGCCTAGTTGCCCCGCGGCATGTGAGACCTTGATTCCCTGACCAGGAATCGAACCCAAGTCCCCTGCACTGTAAGGCAGATTCCTTACCACTAGACCACCAGGGAAGTCCCAGAATATGTAATTTTAACTGAGAGTAATATGGACATTTCAAGAAATGTTATGTCTAACTTTGGAGATTCTTAGTGTCAAGGATCTTTTATTCATAGTTTTCATGATCACATCTTTTGGACCTATGAGAGTAGAAAGCTCTATTCAAAAGTTCATTTATTCCCAATTAACTTTTGAAGACCCTTTCACTAAGTAACACTTTCTTTGAAATGTGGATTTCTTCATCCATAAGGGCTATTGTTATATATTTTAAGGGCAGAAAAGCCTGGAGGATGTTTTTGAGCTTGACTTCCTTGAAAATATCTGGGTACTGGAGATACAGTGTACTCTTGAAGGAAATAGCAAAGTGGAATTTTTTTGTACATATTTCAAACCTCATTTAGAATCCAGACACTATTTGAGCTGGTGTCAAGGATGCATGAAATTAAATTTAGGAAAGCTCAACTTTAAGAAATATGAATTTATTCCTGCATAGGGCAGTTAGATGCTGGGTAGGAATGAAAAATGACCATTTTCCCACGGAAATTAATGACACTGGTGAGAGTCTTTTCATAATTCTGCACATCAAATATGTACAGATGATATAAAGGGCTGAGGCTAGATTCAAGGAATCTTATAAAAAGTAAGGTGGAGGGTCTGTGGGATGAGAAAGCATCTCATGGGAATTTGTTACTTTCTGACTAAGGGGCAAAAGTCAGATTTTTAAGCGTGTCTGAAAAAGCCATCCTCATAGAAACTATGATTTCAACAGAATGATAAAGCATATTTTAAAAACAGTATTCGGGGCTTCCCTGGTGGTGCAGTGGTTGAGAGTCCACAAAATTTCTAAAGTCTATATCTTTAACCAAAGATTCTTTGTGTTATAAAACTGTGCATTTTCAAATTGTTTGCACATCTCTTGTCATTTGACCCTTTCAGCAACCCTATGAAATAATTAGTACCAATATGGTTGATCACAGATGAAGAAACTGAGATTCAGAGAGGTAGCACAACTAAGATTATGTGGCTAGTTGGTTGCAGAAGGAGAACCAATATTTAGAATTTCTAGCTCCCAATCCAGTGTGTGTTTCATTATTCTGTGTGGTTTCTTCTCAAACTGTCATAATCAGTCCACTTAGTTCAACATGAATATTTCCCAAAAACCCAAGGGAAAGAGGGTGC
>NW_006793272.1:3210217-3233456 GCF_000442215.2 Lipotes vexillifer
ATTGTATGTGATATATCTGAAAAACAGGAAAAAGTGGATCATATGAATTACTCACAAAATAGTGAGGACATTAGGAAGAAAACATCTTTCAATTTAGCGAGTTCGGCTGGATGAGCTTGGGCAGACAGCATGGTGCCTCTCACAGTCCTCTGACAAGTTTCCCAAGTGTGAAACTGCCACTTACTATTCACTGATTCATTGTGCTAGCCACAGTGAATAAGGTAGATAGGATCTTGGCACTCATGGCATTTCTATTGGGTTGGCCAAAAAGTTCATTTGGGTTTTTCCATAACATCTTACAGAAAAACCTGAACGAACTTTTTGGCCAACCCAATATTATGGGGAAGAGCTAGACAAATAAACAGGCAATTAAAATAGAGAGTGATTAATGTTACAGTAGAGGAAATATATGCTATGGGAACATTAGAGGGATATCAGACCCTAATTTAGGGACTCAGGGAAGACTTACTAAAGGAAGGCCTAAAAGATGAGTAAAGAGCTAGGTGATATGTGCTACAAGAAGAAGAAAGAGCATGGGCTGAGACCCTGAAAACATAATACATTTGAGAGGCTGAAAACAGTTATTTTTGGATGGCATAAAAATCGTTAAAGGAGAAATGATGACCAATAAATTGTTTCCATGATCTTGGAGGAGGCTGAAAGAAGAAACATGGGAAGAAGGAAAGCATCAAAACAAACCCTGATACATCCTAGTCCAATTTCCAGGCTTCCTATTGCTATCAGGAGATTGTCTCCCACCCCCACAATGTTGTGGCTGTTAAGCAAAGGAGCTAGTGTTTATTAAATGCCAAATATGACACAGACCATTTCAAGTGTGCTGTCTCATTGAAGCCTCATGTCCCTCGAGGCAGTTACTGATGTCTTGCTCTTACAGATGAAGAACTTTAGACTAGATAGGGGATAAAAATCACCCAAGGTCACATGATTAGTGAGCAACTGAGTAAGGACCTGAGCCCAGGTTTCTCTGTCTCCCAAGGCAACCCTCTTCAACTATACTGTGTTCTCTCTCCTAGGTTTTTAATACCATAATTGTGGTACTTCTGCATTACTGTTGCTTCAGGAAAACAATTTAAAAGAAAATTATTTGGTTTATCTTTGCCAAAGATAACCTCCCCTTGGTTTATGACACCATTGAGTTAGAGGTATATTTCCTGAATGAATGGATTTCAGGGCTAACCAAGGTGATGCAGACATGACTAGGAGTTCAACAAGGATTTTTTTAAAGTTTTGCATATAAAATTTCATACACTTTGAAATCCCAAAGAGAGACCTCCTTAAAGCTTTTACCATTTTGCCAAAATCTTAGATTGAGACAACCACCTGACTGATGGAAAAACGGCCTCTGTTTCTAAGAGGATTCTCACTTGATAGGTGTTTAGGAATGCAGAGTAGGAGGTAGTAGGATGTAAAACTGATTGGAAGCTGTTCCAACTTAAGCAAGAAATCACATATGTGAAACCTAATATTAGAGAAGCTGGATTGGCATACAACAGAGTCTGTTATAAAGAACATGCCCTTCTTATGTATTTTTGTAACAGATCTAGTCTTAAGACTAGAATGGCATCTATGAAGTAAAATTGTGCAAGTACTTAAGATTTAAAAGACCTGAGATTGCACAATTTAATTTCTATCCCATTAGATTCATTTTCCTCAGGCCTATCAATGGATAGTTGTGATACATTTATTAGTTTTATTTTGCAATTAATTCATATCATGTCTTTGCTTTAGAGTAAAGTAAGTGTACAGTGCCTTTCCTCTTCTGTATATCATCTTGTATTTCTCTTTATATTTGGGGATATTAAAATTGTTAGTTTGGATATGGAATAGAAATTCTCTCTCATTCAAAATATTTGGAAATGACACTATGCATTAGTTTTGGTTTGACATTTTTAATTTAATGTTTTTGTTAAATAGCTATATAGTAAGGAATTGATTTTAATTTTAATTTATGTACAAACTATATTTTCTAGAGAAAATAATATTACTTTTATACTTTAATATGGCTACACATATTTTAACAAATTCTAAATGCAAAAATTCTTTCAATTTCATTTTTGGGAATAAAATGAAGAAAACTTGCAAGTCATTATTTAACACACATGTGATATTCATTATCTTCAAGATTTGCTTGATATTGTTTAGAATTAATAAAGGCTCTACAATAACAAAACTCAGTTGCTCTCTTGAATATAAATCCTATGAAGAATATAAATTTTAATTTTTCATTCAAAATAGCTGCCAAATATTGTGTTATTTTTCAATTTTTCTGAAACAATATGTAACCTGATGTTGTTGCTGGTGTCTGTCCCTATGCCTTCTGAGACTGTTAAAGAATAGATTGTTCCAAGCTGGAAACTTTAGGTAATATATCATGAGCTTTCCAATACAAACCTGAGATAGGAGATGAGAAATTGCTTTTAGGCAAAGAAATGTTTTTGAACCAATGCTTTGCTTCTCTATGAGATAATAAGAAAATAAGAGTTCTTTGTTTTTTGAATAATTTTAATGGACTCTCGTTTAAATGATCCTTTATAGAATCTAATATCCAGTAAAAAAAAAAAAAAAACACTGGAAAAACTTAGAGATATTAGGAACTAGAGGCACTGAGAACAGTGATAAATAAAAATAGGAGTAGATACATAAGAAGTCTTGAGCCTTAATAGACCATTACTCAGCAAAATTTAAGTATACAATACCATATTATTAATCATAGTCACCATGTTGTAATTCATCTTCTAACTTAAAGTTTATACCCTTTGACCTATATCTCCCCATTTCCCCCTTCCCTCAGCCCCTTGCAACCTCCATTCTATTCTGTTTCCATGAAATCAGTGTTTTGGGGTTTTTTTTTGAGATTCCACATATAAGTGAGATCATACTGTATTTGTATTTCCTGTCTGGCTTATTTCTCTTAGCATCATGCCCTCCAGGCTCATCCATGTTATAACAAATGGCAGGGTTTCCTTTTTTATGGCTAAATAATATTTTATTGTGTATACATTTTCTTTATTCAGTAATCCATTGAATAACATTTAGGTTGTTTCCATATCTTGGCTCTTGTGAATATCTACAACATGGGAGTGCAGCTATCTCTTAGAGATACTGATTTCATTTCTTTTAGCTATATGCCAAGGAATGGGATTGCTGGATCATATGATAGTTCTATTTTTAATTTTTTGAGGAACCTCCATACTGTTTTCCATAGTGGCTGCACTAATTTACAATCCTACCAACAATGCACTAGCGTTCCTTTTTCTCCATATACTTGCCAGCCCTTATTATTTCTTGTCTTTTTGATAATAGCCATCTTAACAGATGTAAGGTAATATCTCATTGTGGTTTTGATTTGTATTTCCCTGATGATTAGATCTTAAGAATTCTCAACACACACACACAAATGAATTAACTATGTGAAGTGATAGATGTGTTAATTACCTTGATCTTGATAATCATTCTACAATGTATAGGTATATCAAGTCATCACATTGTACACTTTAAATATATACAAATAGATTTGTCAGTTATTCTTCAATGAAGCTTGGGGGAGGGGAAAGAAAAGAAAATAGACCATGCCTACCACTTATCCATTAGGAATTGTAGATTAAACCAGACACAATAAAAGAAGACATTAATAGAAGTGCCCAAAAGGATTTCTAGCTTAAAACAATGCCTTATTTGTAGCCCATGTTTCAGACTTTCCAGGATTTCTGCTAAAATACCAAATGTAGACATAGGTTAATATTAAATCTCATACTGCAACTTAAAACTAAAACTGACCTAATGCTAATTCTGGAAGTAATTTTCATTACCTAAAAGTATAAGGAATTGGATTAAGAAGTAACCTTCATATCTTATCTGGTGAAATCTCTGGATTTCACTTGATGAAACAACTTTTCTTCAAAAGGACAGGAGGAAACCAGAAAGCTGGGGACAGCTCTTCTTGTACATTATAAACATTCAGAAACAGTAGTAACCAAAATATAACAGGGCAAGAACAAAGGGATATGCTTCCTAGAAATAAAGTTCTGTTGTGGAGAGAGTCAGGGAGGGATGAAAAGGACAGAGAGAGGAAGATTCCTGACAGCAGTATAATTAATTGGTGTGTGTCAAGAAACCAGACAAAGTAGTAGAAAATTACTACACTTCCAAATATCAGGATTGTACTAAGTGATAGCTGCTGAAAGTGAGTTTGAGATGGAAACAACCTATGCCCAAAATTGATTTTAAAAATTAATTTATCTATAAATCAAATGAGTAGAAGGCAGTCTTATGGACTATCAACTGAATCTAGATAAAACTTTACTAAAGGAAAAGTAGAGAAAAACATAAACAACCACAACCATAAGCACTTCAGGTTTATAGGAAATAGATAGACAGAGAATGGGAACACAAACCCACAATTTCAAAGGAAGCATATATATTTTAAAAATAAATGGCCTACTAAATAATTATGAAGACATTTCTAAAGATGTTTAGCATCTTCAGTAGACTGAAGGAAGAATGTTCTTTAGAAAAAGGGTGTAGAAAATTATGAGAAGAAACAAGCTCAGATGTAAATGAAAGTGGCTGAGAAAAGGAAGGATTGCAAGAAAACTATTCTGTAATGATAGAATTAACATCCACATTGAACTGAATAAAGAAAATAATTAAGACAGTCAAAACTCATTTCAGTCCCATAAGTGACCAGAATAAAACACTGTCTCTTAAAATACAAGAAAATGATGAAGACAAAAAATAAAACAAACTATAAGATTATAGAGGAAAGTGAAAGAGAATAGAGATGTAATCTAAGAAGTATAAGTATTCCTGAGGAAGAAATAGAAACAGTAGAGTTAGAAGAAATAATCAATGACTTAATTTTTGAAAATATGAAATGAAAAAGATGTGTTTACAGATTGAAGGTCTCACAGTTTTCTTTGCAAAATTGAAAGAAAACTACATCAATACACGTTCTTAGAAATTAACTTAATCACAAAGTAAAGAACATTTCCTATAAGCATCCAAGAAAATCTCATAGCTCTCTATAATCCTAATTTTTAAATAATTGTTTAGCAACGTGATTGTGTTTTGAGAGCTATACATATGGTCACCTCAATGGATGCTGAAAAGATTGATAAAATTCAACATCCATGTTAATGTAGAAATTCTTAGCAGTCGTACAAAATGCTACTGACCAAAATGAAGTATGAATATAGATGTAAAAATCCTAAATAAAATATTAGATAATGGAGTCCAGCATTATATGTAAAAGATTAATGTACCATATCCAATATGACTTATTCCAGGAATTCAATAAAGATTCTAGGTAAAGAAATCTATTACTGAAAAATCATAACAGAGGTAGGTCAAATGACAGATGTACCCTCATCTCTATCATGCAGAAAAGGTAGTTGATATAAATCAACATTTATTCCTGAAAGAGAAAAAAATATCCTAGAAAACTAGAAATACAAATCTTCCATAGTATATTAATATGTATCTCCAACTAACAGCCTGCATCATATACACGTTGAAATTCTAATCATAAATAAGGAATAAGGGAAGTCTTCCTGCAAATATACTTATTATTTTTCATCATTCTGTAAGTATTAATATATTAGAACACAAATAAGAAAGTAAAATCATAATTTTTAGAATGGAGGAATCAAAGATATAATTATATGCAGATGTGTTTAACTGAAAAACTCAAGGCAAAATAACTGAAAAATAGATGTTGTACAGTGCCTGTATACAAATTTAATATATACAAATCATCAGTTTATCTATAAAATTCAATAATCAATTAGAACATAAAAAAGTAAAAATCACACTTGCCATGATAACTATGCAATATCTAGAAATAAAAATTCATTTTATAGTATCTATCTCTATATATCTGTAGACATACATCTCTCAATATATACAACTTTACTAAATAATTCAATAAATGGAGAGTACAATACCATGTTTATAGATAAAATGATTCTGTATGGAAAATATATCCATTCTCACCAAATTAATCTATGTACTGGCTGTAATTGCAATCAAAATTTCAATGGATTTTTTAATTGACAACATTATTCTTAAGTTGTAATGATAGAATGGACATATTATGATAGACTTTCGAAAAAGGGCTTGCCCAATCAAATTGAACATATTTAATAAAGAAAAACTAATGAAAACAATATGATATTTTCACTAGAATAGAAAAATAAATCAGTAAAGTTCTTTGAATCTAGAATAAAAATGCAACTTGTGATTCAAAAGGTCTGGATGATATAGTCCTTTCCTTCCCATCCTACCTCATCTTGTTATGCTCTATAGGCACATTGCTTATTTGTTGCCTCAGGCCTTCATAAATTCTGCTTTCCCTGTCTGGAATATTCTCCTTTTGACTTTCTACATGAGACTTTTTTTCATCCTGCAGTTCTCAACTTGAATTATACCTTCTCAATGAGAAATGTCCATGATATTTTAGAAATATATATATATATATATATATATATATATATATATACACACACACACACACACACATATATATTACAATTATCTGTATATAGATGGTGATTAAAAACATGGAGCCGGATATTACTCAGAGTGTGTTGTAGAGAGAGAGAGGAATGTAAGAGTATAAGCTCCTTGAAAGAAGGGTTTTTTTGTTTATTTTAATCACTGTTTCTCCTCAGTCCCTATAATAGTGCTTAACCTATGAAGGTATTTTAGTCCTTTCATCATTTTCTTCAGAGTAAAAAGTAAGAAATCATTGCAATATATTCAAACTCAAAGTTTACTTAAAATTATACAAGATATAAAGACAAGTTGCTTAATAATGTCACTCAAATTTTAATTGTAGTTCCACTGAGTAAATTTTTTTCAATGGGAATGGAGCAATTAACTTTGCTAAGAGACCTGTAGGGATTGTTTTATTAGTTTTCACAATGGTTATATACCTCACTAGGTAATAAATACTTATGTATTTGTCATTATTAGTGCCTCCTATTGTGGGTTCAGCGATATATTGACTTCATCGCATCTGAAAGTTAGTTGCAACCTGTGAGCAAATGCTAAAGAAATTATAAACTATTGTTTAATTACCTTCGTGGGGACTTGAGTATATTTTGATATTTTTTAGGTCTTGGATAGAATGCATTTGGAAGAAAAAATTGGTAATGTTACTAAGACACTTTTATTCATTTATTGTGTTAGTTTTTTATTTAGAAAAAAATAAAACGTTATTAGAAAGATAAAATGTGAAAAATCAAAAGTTCCCTTCTGAACATTTTACCACCCATATTCCTACTCTTCTACTGTTAAATTCATGTCTGTTTATTTACCTCTCTATCTACATATTCACCAATTCATCCATTAAATTACTTATTTTTTTGTAAAATTGGAACCATGATCTATGCACTGTGATTCAGTTCAGTTTTTCACATAATAATAAATACAGGAGATGCCTCTAATTTCAGTAGTGGTAGACTAGGTAACCAACCCTCCCACTGATGAATTTCAAAACCTGAATAATATATTTAAAACATTTCCTAAGGGCAAATGAGTAATAATATTATAAAGAATTAATGAACTGAAATCAACAGAAGATGTCAACCCAGTGAGTGAACTACTGTAGCTTTAGGTATTTTCCAATATAGAAAATAGGAGCTGCACATCTTAGATGTGACTTGGTCGACAGTGAGGTGGGCAAAAGTCAAAATCCAAGGCCTAGTAAAGAATTGGTGGAGTCTGATGAACAACCACATCCCATTTTAAAGCAAGGAACTCAAAGGACAGCAATCTTACAGTAAGAGTGAACCAAAAATGTGCCAGCCATAAACCAGATATCCTATGGATTTGCAGCTTGATTCCATGACCTGGGTGGCCGAGGGGAACCTCAAGTCTTGATCCTGGATTAAGGTAGTTCCAGGTCACCTCCCAGAAGCATATTAAAATCCTTTCCAGAAGATACCAAAATCTCAAACCTAAAATATTCATATCATTTATATTTTTTGATTTGATTATATTTTAAAGATATCAGAGAGCTATTGAGTGGAAACAACTATTACTTAATAAATTTAAGTTCCAGAGAAGGGAGTCTTTCTGAAGGAGGTGATGATCACTAGCCATTTTCTCTTCTGAGATCATTTGCTGATTATAGGCATGATATGAGGAGAAAATATGAAATAATATTTTGGTAGTTATGCAAGGCAACATTTTTGAAACCTAAGGAGACTTTAATATGGTGAGTTTTCACCATGGGACTTTGCTGACCTCTGGGACTGCCTGAGAGTGGTTGAGAAACTAGGTCAAAATGTTCTCTGAAAGACATACTGAAATTACCTGTATTCTTGTGGAACTTAGGAGACAAAGCTTACCTAGAAGGAGTGCACCAGCTTCACATACATAGCTATTCTTCCCATCAAGACATTTTCTGGAATTTGAAGGCAGGGAGTGAGTGTGGGAAGCTACAAAAAGAAAAAAAAGGAGGAAAGTATATTCTACATTTGGTGAAATTTTTCTGTAAAAATGAAGTCAAGATGTTTGTGAACAAAGTGTGGGAGAAATCATTGCTACACAATATGAAAATTGAGTTCTTCAGGTTATAACAGTATGACCCCATATAGAAGCACAGGACTACAGACAGATATGTGGAATGCCAGCAAGTGTAAATAAATGTGCAGTTTATAGCAAAAATGTAGAAGAAATATGACAGTAGGGCAAAGAATGGGAGAAGCTAAACGAAGTGAAACTTTTGTGTTTTTTTGTATTACTTGGAAAGTGGTAAAAGTGACTTAAGGTAGAATGTAGTAAGTCAAGTATGTCTATTCTAATCCTTTGTGTAAATGCTTAAAGAATTACATAAGAATGTATAACTAAAATTTAGTTGGGGATGCTAACATGTCTCTCTCAGTAAATTTAGAATGGCAGACAAAACAAATCACTAACGATACATAAATTTTGAAAAACACAATTAACCTAATTGACATATTTAGAATATTCCACCCACCAACTTCAGAATATACATTGTTTTCCAGTACATAAGCAATATTTACCAAAATAGATCATATGCTAGACCATAAGGAAAGTCTTGGCAAATTTGCAAGGACTGAAATCACACAGCATATGTTATCTGAAAACAGTGGAATTAAGCCAAGAGTTAACAAGAAAAATATTATTAGAAAATCATCAAATATTCATAAATTAAACAATATACTTCAGAATAACTGAGGACACAATAAATGCAATGAAAATTTAAAATATTTTAAATAAGTGGTTATGAAGTTATTGAATATCAAAATGTATATGACACAGTTATATGCAAGTTAAAATAAATAAGGCCTTAAATGCATATTAAGAAATAAGCAAGGGGCTTCCCTGGTGGTGCAGTGGTTGAGAGTCCGCCTGCTGATGCAGGGGACACGGGTTCGTGCTCTGGTCTGGGAAGATCCCACATGCCATGGAGCGGCTAGGCCCGTGAGTCATGGCCGCGGAGCCTGTGCTCTGCAATGGAAGAGGCCACAACAGTGAGAGGCCCACGTGCTGCAAAAAAAAAAAAAGAAATAAGCAAAATAAATATCAGTGATTCAAGTTTCCATCTAAATAAGCTTATAATTGAACAGCAAATCAAATTAAATTTATTTAGAAGATAATGAATATATTTTATAGATTTATGTAAGATATAAAGTAAATGAAATATTACAGTGAAGTAATTTAACAAAGTGAAAAGGCAGTTCATTGAAACAAGTGGATATAACTTTTACAATAATGACTAAAAAATGTTGTGAAATATTAAGAACGATAATAGGGCAGTTTTACTGATCCTCAGACATTAAAATTCTAACATGATATGTAAATTTTACATCAATAAAGATATTAAAAATAGTGATAACAACTTTAGGTAAATAAATAAGATAAATGAGTTAAAGTCCATATCATCCTGAAAAATATAACTTACCAAAACAGACAAGAAGATATATAAAGTCTGAATAGTGCTATATCTATTAAAGTAGTTGAATTCATTGTTAAAAATACCTATCCCTAAATAAAATTCTAAGTCCAAATGCCTTGATTGGTGACTTCTTTCAAGCTTTTAAGTAATAAATAATGCTAATTGGGAATAAACTTGTCAAGGTAATAGATAAGGAAAGAAGAACCCAACAAAAAAGGGCAAAATACTTGGAACAGACGGTTCATAAAGAAAGATATACAAATAACCAATAAACATCAGAAAAAGTAGTCCACATAAGTCATTAAGAAAATAAAAATTAAAACCACAGTGGGTTAGCATTATCACCTACTAGAATGATTATAATTATAAAGACTTAATACCAAGTTGTCAGAAGAAACATTTGTCAGAAGAAACAGTAAGAGTCCATCCAAAACCCACAGAAAATTTGGGAGATCTAACCTGATAACACTTCTGTGGACCATGGGAAACCACTGGAGGATTTTGATGAGGGAACTAACATAATTAATTAATCATGTTAACAAAATAAATGAGAGAAAAATAAGATGATTTTAATATATGCAGAAAAATATTTTAGTAAAAATTAATATTCATGTGGGGTTAAAAACTATTAGAATAGTAGGAATAGAAGAGAAATTCTTCAATTTAATTTAAAAGTATCTGTGTAAAAGAAACTAGAACAACACATCACACTTGATCAGAGTCATTATTGAAATGAAAATTAATATACCTTGAGAATATACTACATACCCACTAGAACGGCAAAACAAAGAAGAAAACAAAAACCTCAAAATATCAAATGATGACAAGGATTACTAGGTATTAGTACAACCACTTTGAAAACCCTTGGACATTATCTATAAAACTGAACATGTGCGTATCCTGTGCCCAAACAATTCTACTTCTAGGCACATATCAAAAAGAAATGCATACATTTGTGTGCTGAATATAGACAAATGTTTACAATGACATTTGTAGTAACCATGAAGTTGAAAAATACAAATGACTGGGGTGGAACGGATAAATTGTGGAGTATTTCAGACAGTGAAATACACAGTGAGCAGGAATCAATTACTGCTTCATGTTTTGGATGAATCCCACAGATAAAATGCTGAATAAAAGAAAACAAACACACAAGAATAGAAGCCATAAGAGTAGTTATCTTTAGAGAGCAGTAGTGACTGAGAGTTTTTGCCCTGGGTAGGAGTAACACCTAGAAATGGACAAAGGAAGAAAGTTTTATATCGTATTTAGAATGATGATTATACTGCAGTGCTCACTTTGTGGCAAGTCTTAAGAGCTGATCACTTAGTATGTTTGTGTGTGTGTGTGTGTGTGTGTGTGTGTGTGTGTGTGTATGCGTGTATGTGTGTATAAATATATATAATTTAATTCCTGAAACTAAGAAGGTGTGAATGTTTTCTTACATGGAGAATTGAATCAGGATGGTCAGTGCTAACATATATCTTTAAAAATTGTTGGACTTTAAAGAAAGAAACTTTTGCTTTGGGCATTTAGACAAAAAGATTGATACAAAGAGAAAAACATCAGATTGGTGTCAGTCTTATTCATAGAGGACTTATGCCAGAAGACAGTGACACAAGAGCTTCAGGACCACCCAGGAAAGCACTTAAACGCCAAGGATTTTATATCCAAGCAAGTTGTCTTTCAGTTATAAGAGCTACAAACAAGCAGTTTTGAATATGCAGAAACTCAAAGAATCATGTTTTTATGAGGAGATTCTTAAGGGAGTTAGGAGTGGATGTTCTTTGGGCAAAAAAAAGAAAGGGGGATAATTAGGAAAATTTCAACAGTAGGACTTATGGAAGTCATCAAGTAAATTTAACTGTAGAACTGAAGTCTAAACTAAAGATGCAGAGGCCTCGTCTTCTGATGCTTAATCAGATTTAGCCACCATTTGTATTTCAGTTAATTTACAAGGATAACTATTGTTATGTTTACTTTAGTTTTTAATTATTTTTTATTGGACTATAGTTGATTTACAGTGTTGTGTTAGTTTCTGCTATACAGTAAAGTGAATCAGTTATACATATACATATATCCACTCTTTTTTATATTCTATTCCTATATAAGTCATTAGAGAGTGTTGAGTAGAGTTCCCTGTGCTATACAGAAGGTTCTTTTTCTTAATACAGCAGGTTCTTATTTGTTATCTATTTTATACATATTAGTGGACATATGTCAATCCCAAGTCTACAAATTCATCCTACCACCATCACCACTTCCCCCACCCCAACTTTCCTCCTTTGGTGTCCATACATTTGTTCTCTACATCTGTGTCTCTATTTCTGCCTTGCAAAACAGTTCATCTGTACCATTTTTCTAGATTTCACATATATGGATTAATATACGATATTTGTTTTTCTCTTTCTGACTTACTTCACTCTGTATGACAGTCTCTAGGTCCATCCACATCTCTACAAATGACCCAATTTCATTCCTTTTTATGGCTGAGTAATATTCCACTGTATATATGTACCACATCTTCTTTATCCATTCATCTGTTGATGGGCATTTAGGTTGCTTACATGACCTGGCAATTGTAAATAGTGCTGTGATGAACATTAGGGTGCATATGTCTTCTGAATTATGGTTTTCTCTTGGCATATGCCCAGTAGTGGGATTGCTGGGTCGTACAGTAATTCTATTTTTAGTTTTTAATGGAACCTCCATACTGTTCTCCATAGTGGCTGTATCAATTTACATTCCCACAGACAGTGCAAGAGGGTTCCCTTTTCTCCACACCCTCTCCAGCATTTGTTGTTTGTAGATGTTCTGATGATGCCCATTCTAACTGGTGTGAGGTGATACCTTATTGTGGTTTTGATTTGTATTTCTCTATTAATTAGTGATGTTGAGCAGCTTTTCATATGTTTGTTGGCCATATGTATGTCTTCTTTGGAGATATGTCTCTTTAGGTCTTCTGCCCATTTTTAAGTTGGGTTTAAAGTAATTATCGATATGCCTGTTCCTATTACCATTTTCTTAATTGTTATGGGTTTGTTTTTGTAGGTCCTTTTCTTCTCTTGTGTTTCCCACTTAGAGAAGTGCCTTTAGCATTTGTTGTAGAGCTGGTTTCCTGGTGCTGAATTCTCTTAGCTTTTGCTTGTCTGTAAAGCTTTTGATTTCTCCATCAAATCTGAGTGAGATCCTTGGCGGGTAGAGTAATCTTGGTTGTAGGTTCTTCCCTTTCTTCACTTTAAATATATCAGGCCACACCCTTCTGGCTTGTAGAGTTTCTGCTGAGAAATCAGCTGTTAACCTTATGGGAGTTCCCTTTTACTTTATTTGTCATTTTTCCCTTGTTGCTTTCAATAATTTTTCTTTGTCTTTAATTTTTGTCAGTTTGATTACTATGTGTCTCGGCGTGTTTCTCCTTGGCTTTATCCTGTATGGGGCTCTCTGTGCTTCCTGGACTTGGGTGGCTATTTCCTTACCCATGTTAGGGAAGTTTTCAACTATAATCTCTTCAAATATTTTCTCGGGTCCTTTCTCTCTCTCTTCTCCTTCTGGGACCCCTATAATGTGAATGTTGTTGTGTTTAATGTTATCCCAGAGGTTGCTTAGGCTGTCTTCATTTCTTTTCATTCTTTTTTCTTTATTCTGTTCCACGGCAGTGAATTCCACCATTCTGTCTTCCAGGTCACTTATCCGTTCTTCTGCCTCAGTTATTCTGCTATTGATTCCTTCTAGTGTATAGTTCATTGCAGTTATTGTATTGTTCATCTCTGTTTGTTTGTTTTTTAATTCTTCTAGGTGTTTGTTCTTTAATTCTTCTAGGTCTTTGTTGAACATTTCTGGCATCTTCTCAATCTTTGCCTCCATTCTTTTTCCAAGGTCCTGGATCATCTTCACTATCATTATTCTGAATTCTTTTTCTGGAAGGTTGCCTATCTCCACTTCATTTAGTTGTTTTTCTGAGGTTTTATCTTGTTCCTTCATCTGGTTCATAGTCCTCTGCCTTTTCATGTTGTTTATCTTTCTGTGAATGTGGTATTCATTCCACAGGCTGCAGGATTGTAGTTCTTCTTGCTTCTGCTGCCTGCCCTCTGGTAGATGAGGCTATCTAAGAGGCTTGTGAAAACTTCCTGATGGGTTAGACTGGTAGTGGGTAGAGCTAGCTGTTGCTCTGGTGAGCAGAGCTGAGTAAAACTTTAATCTGCTTGTCTGCTGATGGGTGCAGCTGAGTTCCCTCCCTGTTGGTTGTTTGGCCTGAGGTGACCCAGCACTGGAAGCTACAGGGTCTTTTGTGGGGCTAATCATGGTCTCTGGAAGGGATCATGCCAAGGAGTACTTCCCAGACCTTCTGCTGCCAGTGTCCTTGTCCCTGCGGTGAGCCACAGCCATGCCCCGCCTCTGCAGGAGACCCTCCAACACTAGCAGGTAGGTCTGGTTCAGTCTCCTATGGGGTCACTGCTCCTTCCCCGACCACCCAGGAAAGCACTTAAACGCCAAGGATTTTATATCCAAGCAAGTTGTCTTTCAGTTATAAGAGCTACAAACAAGCAGTTTTGAATATGCAGAAACTCAAAGAATCATGTTTTTATGAGGAGATTCTTAAGGGAGTTAGGAGTGGATGTTCTTTGGGCAAAAAAAAGAAAGGGGGATAATTAGGAAAATTTCAACAGTAGGACTTATGGAAGTCATCAAGTAAATTTAACTGTAGAACTGAAGTCTAAACTAAAGATGCAGAGGCCTCGTCTTCTGATGCTTAATCAGATTTAGCCACCATTTGTATTTCAGTTAATTTACAAGGATAACTATTGTTATGTTTACTTTAGTTTTTAATTATTTTTTATTGGACTATAGTTGATTTACAGTGTTGTGTTAGTTTCTGCTATACAGTAAAGTGAATCAGTTATACATATACATATATCCACTCTTTTTTATATTCTATTCCTATATAAGTCATTAGAGAGTGTTGAGTAGAGTTCCCTGTGCTATACAGAAGGTTCTTTTTCTTAATACAGCAGGTTCTTATTTGTTATCTATTTTATACATATTAGTGGACATATGTCAATCCCAAGTCTACAAATTCATCCTACCACCATCACCACTTCCCCCACCCCAACTTTCCTCCTTTGGTGTCCATACATTTGTTCTCTACATCTGTGTCTCTATTTCTGCCTTGCAAAACAGTTCATCTGTACCATTTTTCTAGATTTCACATATATGGATTAATATACGATATTTGTTTTTCTCTTTCTGACTTACTTCACTCTGTATGACAGTCTCTAGGTCCATCCACATCTCTACAAATGACCCAATTTCATTCCTTTTTATGGCTGAGTAATATTCCACTGTATATATGTACCACATCTTCTTTATCCATTCATCTGTTGATGGGCATTTAGGTTGCTTACATGACCTGGCAATTGTAAATAGTGCTGTGATGAACATTAGGGTGCATATGTCTTCTGAATTATGGTTTTCTCTTGGCATATGCCCAGTAGTGGGATTGCTGGGTCGTACAGTAATTCTATTTTTAGTTTTTAATGGAACCTCCATACTGTTCTCCATAGTGGCTGTATCAATTTACATTCCCACAGACAGTGCAAGAGGGTTCCCTTTTCTCCACACCCTCTCCAGCATTTGTTGTTTGTAGATGTTCTGATGATGCCCATTCTAACTGGTGTGAGGTGATACCTTATTGTGGTTTTGATTTGTATTTCTCTATTAATTAGTGATGTTGAGCAGCTTTTCATATGTTTGTTGGCCATATGTATGTCTTCTTTGGAGATATGTCTCTTTAGGTCTTCTGCCCATTTTTAAGTTGGGTTTAAAGTAATTATCGATATGCCTGTTCCTATTACCATTTTCTTAATTGTTTTGGGTTTGTTTTTGTAGGTCCTTTTCTTCTCTTGTGTTTCCCACTTAGAGAAGTGCCTTTAGCATTTGTTGTAGAGCTGGTTTGGTGGTGCTGAATTCTCTTAGCTTTTGCTTGTCTGTAAAGCTTTTGATTTCTCCATCAAATCTGAGTGAGATCCTTGGCGGGTAGAGTAATCTTGGTTGTAGGTTCTTCCCTTTCTTCACTTTAAATATATCAGGCCACACCCTTCTGGCTTGTAGAGTTTCTGCTGAGAAATCAGCTGTTAACCTTATGGGAGTTCCCTTTTACTTTATTTGTCATTTTTCCCTTGTTGCTTTCAATAATTTTTCTTTGTCTTTAATTTTTGTCAGTTTGATTACTATGTGTCTCGGCGTGTTTCTCCTTGGCTTTATCCTGTATGGGGCTCTCTGTGCTTCCTGGACTTGGGTGGCTATTTCCTTACCCATGTTAGGGAAGTTTTCAACTATAATCTCTTCAAATATTTTCTCGGGTCCTTTCTCTCTCTCTTCTCCTTCTGGGACCCCTATAATGTGAATGTTGTTGTGTTTAATGTTATCCCAGAGGTTGCTTAGGCTGTCTTCATTTCTTTTCATTCTTTTTTCTTTATTCTGTTCCACGGCAGTGAATTCCACCATTCTGTCTTCCAGGTCACTTATCCGTTCTTCTGCCTCAGTTATTCTGCTATTGATTCCTTCTAGTGTATAGTTCATTGCAGTTATTGTATTGTTCATCTCTGTTTGTTTGTTTTTTAATTCTTCTAGGTGTTTGTTCTTTAATTCTTCTAGGTCTTTGTTGAACATTTCTGGCATCTTCTCAATCTTTGCCTCCATTCTTTTTCCAAGGTCCTGGATCATCTTCACTATCATTATTCTGAATTCTTTTTCTGGAAGGTTGCCTATCTCCACTTCATTTAGTTGTTTTTCTGAGGTTTTATCTTGTTCCTTCATCTGGTTCATAGTCCTCTGCCTTTTCATGTTGTTTATCTTTCTGTGAATGTGGTATTCATTCCACAGGCTGCAGGATTGTAGTTCTTCTTGCTTCTGCTGCCTGCCCTCTGGTAGATGAGGCTATCTAAGAGGCTTGTGAAAACTTCCTGATGGGTTAGACTGGTAGTGGGTAGAGCTAGCTGTTGCTCTGGTGAGCAGAGCTGAGTAAAACTTTAATCTGCTTGTCTGCTGATGGGTGCAGCTGAGTTCCCTCCCTGTTGGTTGTTTGGCCTGAGGTGACCCAGCACTGGAAGCTACAGGGTCTTTTGTGGGGCTAATCATGGTCTCTGGAAGGGATCATGCCAAGGAGTACTTCCCAGACCTTCTGCTGCCAGTGTCCTTGTCCCTGCGGTGAGCCACAGCCATGCCCCGCCTCTGCAGGAGACCCTCCAACACTAGCAGGTAGGGTCACTGCTCCTTCCCCTGGGTCCTGATGTGCACACTACTTTGTGTGTGCCCTCCAAGAGTGGAGTCTCTGTTTTCCCCAGTCCTGTCAAAGTCCTACAGTCAAATCCTGCTAGCCTTCAAAGTCTGATTCTCTGGGAATTCCTCCTCCCTTTGTCAGACTGAATGGTTGGGAAGCCTGACGTGGTGCTCAGAACCTTCAGTCCAGTGGGTGGACTTCTGTGGTATAATTGTTCTCCAGTTTGTGAGTCACCCACCCAGTGGTTATGGGATTTAATTTTAGTGTGATTGTGCCCCTCCTACCATCTCACTGTGGCTTTTCCTTTGTCTTTGGATGTGGCGTATCTTTTTTGGTGCGTTCCAGTGTTTTTCTGTCAGTGATTGTTCAGCAGTTAGTTGTGATTCTGGTATTCTTACAAGAGGGAGTGAGCACACCTCCTTCTGCTCTGCCATCTTGAACAAATCTGTTTACTTTAAAACTTAACACTTTTAGACAGATCTCATTGGAACAAATGTACCAAGTCAAGTATGAAGCTGTTTTTCATAAACTTAGACTAATGTTGACTTTTTATGTTATTAAAATGGAAATTTAAGTTAATATCTCTGTTGTAGTATACATGCATTCTTTCCCCTGGAAATAAATTTGGAAAAGATTGAGTAGCAGAAACAAAGAGAGAATTTATGAGATCTGAAGTTTGTTACTTGATTTGTTTGTTTAGAATTCAAAGTTCTTACCCCCTACATGATGGTTTCTTAACATCTTTTAATATGTAGCTAGATATTGTTGGGTGCGGCATTTGTTCATTACTATTTATAACACGTGTGCTTTTACTTTTGTAGTGAGATTTATATCTATGAGACATTAAAATAATCCTTTATATTTATGAAGCACACATTTTCTTTTTAAACCCTTTCCTTTGCCTTAGGAGACAGATCCAAAACAATATTTCTACAATTTAAGTCAAAGAGTTTTCTGCCTGTGTTATCTTTTGGAGTTTTATGGTTTCTTACATATGTTTTCTTATGGTTTCTTATTGTTTTAGACCTTACATTTAGGTCTTTAATCCATTTTGAGTTTATTTTTTATATGGTGTTAGAGAATGTTCTAATTTTATTCTTTTACATGTAGCTCTCCAGTTTTCCCAGCACCACTTATTGAAGAGACTGTCTTTTCCCCATTGTATATTGTTGTCTCCTTTGTCATAGATTAATTGATTATGTGTTCATGGGCTTATTTCTAGGATCTCTATTCTGTTCCATTGATCTATGTGTATGTTTTTTTGGTGCCAGTTCCATACTGTTTTGATGGATGTAGATTTTTAGTATAGTCTGAAGTCAGGGAGCATGATACCTCTAGCTCTGTTCTTCTTTCTCACGCTTGCTTTTGCTATTTGGGATCTTTTGTGTTTCCATACAAATTTTAGAATTATTCTAGTTTTGTGAAAAATGCCATTGGTATTTTGATAGGAATTTCACTTTTTCCTTTTTCAAGTGAGAGATAATTGAACATAACATTGTATTTTTTTAGCTGTACAACATAATGATTTGACATATGTATATATTGTGAAATGATTACCAGAATAAGTTCAATGAATATTAATCAGTATACATAGTTATAATTTTTTTCTTGTGATGAAAACTTTTAAGGTCTACTTTCTTAACCTCTTTCAGGTATACAATACAGTATTATTAGCTATAGCCATCAAAACCATCATGTTCTCAGAGAGAAGAGGCCAAAAGGATCCCTTCATGTCTCCAGTAGGGGGAGAGAAAGAGCAATTCTTGTGAAATACTACCAGAGCATTCTCCATAAAAAAGGCTTACAATCCAGACAAAAAGACCTGAGAATCTTATCTAACTTGGGGGTAAGGTGTTTCCCAAACTCCAGCTTACTCTAATCTTTCTGTATCTCCAAAGTAGGAGGAGGTAAGGGAAGTAAGAAACACCTGTGGAGATCATAGCACAGAGACACATGTCTAGTGAGACTAAAATTTAGGGAATTTGAGAACCAGATGGCAGAATAGGAGCTCTCCTGCTCATATTCTCCTTCAGCAATAATAATTTATCAGCTGTCTATGGACAAAAATGCCTTCGTGGGAGGTTTGGGGTCCAGGTAGGAGATTGTGAAACCTCAGTGGAGACCTAGACAAAGAAAGGCCATTTTAAGAAGGCAGGCCTACATTCAGGTGGCTGACTTGTCAACGGTGGTCCTGACTACAGACCCATAAACAGCTCCATACTCCTGTAGACTCAACTATAGCCAACCCCTACCCTCACTCTTTGACTTTGGTCTTGCCACCAGCACCATACACCAAGGGCCGTAGAAAGAGTCACACCTAGGTCTCAGGTAACAGACCCATAGACTTCAGCCCTTAGTCCTGAAATAGTCCCTCTTGGCTGCAGTCCAGGAGGTCTTGGAGACAAGCCCACCAAACTCATTCTGACTGTATATTTTGAAACAGCATTGTAACTGGGCTCCAGCCCCTCTCAGCTGTCATTCATGAGCAGTCCTGCCAGCCCAGGGATCCAGTGGAAAGCATTCCCATTTACCCCTCTGGAGATTCTGTAATGGCATTATATTCAGCTCTAACCCCTCCCAGCCATAGTCTGCAACCTGTTCTGCAAGGAAGAATGACCCAGGAGACATGTCTGTCAGTGCCTACAGAGACAGGCTAGCCAACGTTAGTCGGACAGTAGATCTTAAAACAACTCTGTGACTCATCTTCAGCCCCTCCCCACAGTGGCCTGAAAGCAGTGCCACCAAACCCAGGACCACTGGGAGACATGCCTACTAGTTCCCCTGGAGGCAGACAAGATAAACTTTGTCTGAAGCAGTTCTGTGACTCAGATCCAATCTTTCTCAGCACAGTCCATGAGCAGTTATGGGAATCTTACATGAAACCACTACACCAGTGGCACTAATTCCATGAAGAGTTATGCACAATCAGAGACATACCAGGAGACACATTAACCATAAAAACTATAAAAATATTTTAGACTTCATCAAAATTAAAATCTTCTCATGAAAATGGAAAATCAAGCTGTATGAATTTAATATAAAAATACATTTAATATATATTTAATGTCATATATTACATATAACACATATATGAGAGAGAAGAGTAGAGGGCTTTCAATATAATATACTGGAGTAAAAGTCTTCCATACAGAATATATAATAAAGTCTTAAAATTCAGTTAAGAAGATAAATAACATGATTAAAATAGACAAAAGTTTTGAGCACTCAGTATACCAAAGAATGCCCATTAACCAGAGAGGTACTCTACATATTTATTCACCACAGAAATGCAACTAAAACCACAATGAAATATGACTACACACTCACTAGAAAGGCTAAAATTAAAGACTGACAACTTCAAATGTTAGCCAAGATATGGAGCAACTGGAACTCACGTACATTGTTGTGTAAAATGATATAATGACTTTGTAAAATGGGTGGTTTATTATTACATGAAACAAACCTACTCTATGACCAAATAATTCCACACCTGGGAATTTATCCAAAAGGAAGGATAGTATCCATCCACAAAAACATTTTACAGGACTTTTTGTAATAACTTTATTCATAATAGCCTAAAATTGGAAATAACACAAAATGTCCATAAATAAAGAATCAATATACAAATTGTGTTATATCCACACAATTAAATTTACTGTGTAATTTCAAAAATGATACATGGGCAAGCACAAAAATATGGATTAATTTTATAATAACTTGGTAAGAAAAAGAAGTCAGTCATAAAAATTTAATATAGTATTATTTTATTTATATGGAGCTCAAAAGCAACCAAAATGAATATAAGATAGTAGAAATAAGGAAAGTGGCTGTTTATGTGGTGATGGTGGTGATTGCCTGGAATGGGGAAAAAAAGTAATTTTCTGGAGTAAAGAAAATTGTTTTTCTTTTGACTGGATAGCTGTTTACATGTGTGAATACATTTGGCAGAATTCATCAAACTGCTATCTTAAAATCTTGGCATTTAAATGTATGCAAAATTTACCTTGATTTAGTAAAACATATAACATAAAATTTACCATTTAACCATTTTTAGCTGTACAGATCAGTGGCATCAGTGGTGTGCAAACATCACCACCATCCATCTCCAGAATTTTTTCATCTTCCCAGATGTAAATTCTGTACCCATTAAAAATAACTCCTCATTCTCTAATGCTCCTGCCCCAGTCCCTGACAACGACCATTCTACCACTACTCTAGGTACCTTATATAACTGCAATAACACAATATGTGTCCTTTTGTGTCTTGCTTATTTCAATTTATGTTTTCAAGGTTCACCCATGTTGTAGCATGTGTCAGAATTACGTTTCTTTATAAGGCTGAATAATACTCCATTGTATGTATATATCACCTATTATTTATCCATTCATCCATCAGTGAATATTTTGGTTGTTTCCACCTTATGGCTATTAAGAATGATGATGTTTAAGCATTAGTATATAAATATATGTTCACA
The DNA here is from genome assembly GCF_000442215.2 of Lipotes vexillifer. NCBI lineage: Eukaryota > Metazoa > Chordata > Mammalia > Artiodactyla > Lipotidae > Lipotes > Lipotes vexillifer. Next base: position 3,231,917 of record NW_006793272.1, read on the forward strand.
TCTCTGTTTTCATTATTTTGGAATATATATGAAGAAGTGGAATTTCTGGATCATATGGCAATTATATGCTTATTTTTTGAATAACTTAATCACGAAACACTCCTTTTAATATGCTGTTGAATTCTGTTTGGTAGTACCTTGTTAAAAAGTTTTGTATCCCTATTCATAAGTGATATAGGTCTGTAGTTTTCTTATAGTGTCAGTTTATTTGAATCCAGTATCAGGGTAATTCTAGCATTATAGAATGAGTTAGGGAGTGTTCCCTTCTTTTCAATATTTTGAATATTAAATATTTTGAATATTTGGAAGAGTTCAAGAATAACTGGTGTTAATGTTTCTTTACATGTTTAGTAGAATTCAGCAATGAATCCATCTGGTCATGGACTGTTCTTTGTTGGGAGGTTTTTGCTACTAATTAACTCTCCTTACTAGTTATAAGTTTACTCAGATTTTATATTTCTTTATTATTCAATTTTGGTAGGTTGCATGTTTCTAGAAATTTGTCCATTTCATCTAAGTGATGAAATTTTTGGCATATAATTGTTCATAGTACTTTTGTAAAATTTTTAATTCTATACAATTGGTAGTAATATCCCCTTTTTCATTTCTGGTCTTAGTTATTTGCATCTTCTCTAATATGCTTAGTCAATCCAGCTGAAGCTTTGTCAATTTTGTCAAACTTGTTGAAGAACCAACTCTTGCTCTTGTTGATTTTCTCTACTGCTTTTGTATTCTCTATTTTGTTTATCTCTTTTCTAATTTTACTATTTCCTTCTTGCTGTTAACCTTGGATTTGGTTTGTTCTTTACCTGTTTCCTTAAAGCATAAAATTACTTAATTTGGGATCATTCTTATTTAATATAGCTTTTAATGGTATAAATTTCTCTCATGGCACTGTTTTTCCTACACCCCATAAGTTTTGGAATGTTTCATTTTCATTTGTGTCAAGATATTTTCTAATCTCCATTGTGATTTCTTCTTTGACATATTGGTTGTTTAATAGTGTGTTGTTTAATTTCCACATATTTGTACATTTTCTAGTTTTCTTTCTCTTATTGATTTCTAGTTTCATTCCATTTTGATCAGAAAAAGGTACTGTGTATTATTTTAATCTTTTAAAATTTATGAAAACCTGTTTTGTGGACTAAGACATAGCTTTTCCTGGAGAATGATCCATGTATACTTGAGAAAAATGTCTATTCTGCTGCTTTGGGGTGGAGTGTTCTATATATATCTGTTAAGCCAATTGGTCTATAGTGTTGTTAATGTTATCTCTTTCCTAATATATCTTCTCTCTGGCTGTTGTATTCATTATTGAAAGCAGTGTACTAAAGCCTCGTACTATTATTGTAGAGGTTTCTATTTCTCGCTTCAAATTTCTCATATATTTAGGAGCCCCGATGTTCAGTGCATATATCAATATTATTATAACTGTTATAGCTTGTTAAATTAACCTGTTATCACCATATAATGTGCATCTTTGATTCTTTTAACAATTTTTGACATAAAGTCTATTTGTCTGATGTGAATACATCCATTC